>NC_053162.1:111043550-111283550 GCF_016835505.1 Polypterus senegalus | reverse complement strand
GTACCAGGAAATCATGCATTGACAAAAGTTCCCGCTTGCTTGGAATTGAAAGTGTGATTAAATGCGTTATTTTTAACGCGTTATGGAGTACATGCATCAAGCTTCTCAACTGTGCTTGTGCTAAGAAAGGGAAAATTTTAAAAATAACGTAACATGATTCTGCGTTAACCTAATATTTTTCATACGTCCCAAACCAAGGAGATGGGAAGGTAAAATGAATCGGTAGCGTGTACATAGTCAGTACATCCCTCTCGAATCGAACCTCGAATGTCGGCGTTAGAGGCTTAAGACTCTACAATTGCGCCACCGCTTGTCTATGCTAAAGTATGTATTGTAGATCGGGCTATAGATATACATTTATATATATACCCGTGTATCGCAGTGGAGAAGTAGAAGTTATGAAAAGAAAAGGGAACATTTTAAAAATAACGTAACATGATTGTCAATATACAGTAATTGTTTTGTGAGTGTTATTGAATGTTGCTGTCATCAAGGATTTGATTATCATTATTTCTTTCAATCAGGCTCGTATTTGTGCGATGTGTTCAAGTTACATTCCGTGTTTGTCAATCGTTGTAAAGATAAGAGGTTTCATTCATCGATTAGTTCCTTACTGCATCAATAAACAGCTCGTCTTCCTTTTTATCTGTGATGTGACAAACTGCATGCACGGGTTTTTTTTTTTTACGCTGTCTTCCTTTAGCGGGACATTGACTTTTTCCACCGTGTGCTTTGTTTCCACAGTAGCTGCATTTATGAATATGCTTATCAGACGCTTCATATTTTTTGCTGCCTTTTCAATTGTGTAATTCGGTTTTGTTCAGCTCTTTGGAACTGTTGCTTTTATCTGTGCACTGCATCAGTTCACGTGAGCCACTCGGTGTACTTGCATCGAAGGTTCCCAGCTGTGCTGGTGCCATCTCGTGCTATGTCCATAGCTTTATTTAATGTTACCTTAGTCCTGGCACTTAAAACTTTCTCTGGCAGTTTCGCTGAGTTTGTGTCAAACACCACCCTGACCATCTCATCTTCCTCTCCATAAGCACAGTCCTTCACCCGTGAATATTTACCCGTGGCAGTTTGCTATTGGATTGCCGCTGACGGATGGCCTTATATGGGCAGGCACTAAATTACAAACGCCAGCGGCAGCCTGTCTATGAACTTAATTTAAAGTGTAGGTTTACATCGTGCTTTGTTTCCGAAGTAGCAGAACTCGCTTCTTATTGTTTCGCTGCCTTCTCAATTATATAATGCATGTTTTCTTGAGCGCTTTTTTGAGGTCTTCCTGGTTTTCTATGTACTGCGTGATTACGTGGGAGGCGTGATGATGTCACACGAAACTCCGCCCCCACGGCGTTGAAGCTCATCTCCATTACAGTAAATGGAGAAAAACTGCTTCCAGTTATGACCATTACGCGTAGAATTTCGATATAAAACCTGTCCAACTTTTGTAAGGAAGCTGTAAGGAATCAACCTGCCAAATTTCAGCCTTCCACCCACACGGGAAGTTGGAGAATTAGTGATGAGTCAGTGAGTCAGTGAGTGAGTGAGGGTTTGCCTTTTATTAGTATAGATATATATACATATATACATAAACACACACACAGTAAGTGCAGCATTTGACACCATTGACCATTCTATTTTACTGCACAGGCTAGAAAACGATGTTGGGCTTACAGGCCCTGTGCTCGCTTGGTTTAGTTCTTATTTATCAAATCGATTCCAATATGTACAGAAATGTGCTGACAGTACTCCATCATTATACACAGAAGTTCAATATGGTGTCCCGCTGGGCTCAGTACTGGGACCTTTACTGTTTTCACTTTACATGCTTCCACTAGGATCTATCATTAGGAAACAATGTTCATTTTCACTTGTATGCAGATGACACCCAGTTATACCTTTCATTTAAATCAAATTAAGTTTCTCCGATGTTGTCTTTAATTAGTTGTGTTAGCGAATTAAAGGAGTGGATGAATGATAACTACTTGTCTTTAAATACAGATAAAACAGAGATGTTAATTGGAGGGAATGATGCTGATCACAGCAATATTTTGTCATCATTTAACCCAGTTGGAATCCCAATTAATTTTACTGAATCAGCGCGCAACCTAGAGTTATCTTTGATTCTAGCATGTCATTTAAAGCACATATTACAAAGTTGTCCAAAACATGTTTCTTCCATCTTAAAAATGTTAGGAAATTAAGGCACTTTCTAAATAAACAGGATTCTGAGAAATTATTTCTTGCATTTATCTCTAGTAGGATTGACTACTGCAATGCGGTGTTCACTGGCTGTTCAAACTGTTCTTTATACAGCCTCCAGTTAATCCAACATGCAGCTAAAAGAATTATTACAAGAACAAGAAAATATGAACACATAACTCCAGTTCTTAAATCCTTACACTGGCTCCCGGTTAAGTTTAGGGCAGATTTGAAAATCCTCCTTTTAACATATAAAGCATTAAATGGCCAAGGTCCGGCTTACTTGTCTGAACTTATCATGACTTACAAACCTGAGCGCACATTAAGAACTTAAGATGCCAGTCTGCTTATGATTCCAAGGATTAATAAAATAACAGTGGGAGGTCAAACTTTTAGTTACAGGGCCCCTAAACTGTGGAATGGTCTTCCTGCTTCTATAAGAGATGCCCCTTCCGGCTCAGCCTTTAAATCCCGGCTGAAGACTCACTACTTCAGTTTAGCATATCCTGACTAGAGCTGCTGATTAACTGTACATACTGCATCTCTGTTGTTAGTCATTAGCACTAAAACATAAGTAACATGATAGTTATAATTGAATACTAACCTATACCTATTCTGTTTCTGTTCTCGGTACTCAAATGTTGCAATTGGTGCCACGGCCCACCTGCCAAGTTGTTTGCCTGCCTATGGTCAAGTCATCCCTGATGGAGGATCACAGGAATCATGGGAAAGATGGGTCCTTTCATCAGATTGGCTGGCTGAGCAACATTTCAGCCGTAGAATGGCCAAATGGGGGCGGCAGCTTGATGGATGAGGTCTCCAGGACTCTAAAAATATCCAAATATTATTATGCGATATCATCTACTGTTAAATTCTGCTCCGTACTTCTAAAATTACGCTCAATGTCATACATATATTTATTGAATGCTAAACACTTCTGGAAAGACATGGTTGTCTAAAACGGGTTGGTGTGAGAATACAACAGTAAGTGAATGAAAAGATGGAACTCTGGAGAGAGCAAAATACAACACAATAGTGAACCCGCGGCATAACAAACACCGCGTGGCTCAGACGTGCATGTGAACTCTTACCACAGACGAAAGGGACTAACTGGGTGGTCGGTGAGTTTCTGCGTCCGGGCAAATGGGCAGGCAGTGTGAATGACTAGAGAGCGAGGGTAGACGCCAGCCGGTGAAAAAGGAGTGTTGGTGGGCAGGAAAACGTCTTCCGTGTTCCTGCAGGAGCATCTAAGAAGATGCATGTTTGTCGCGGATGCGAATAGCTGTATGTAGCGTGTAAAACAGTTTGCTATGGTGCATGTGATCGTGCGTCGTAACCGAAAAGTCGGTTTTTAAAGACTGCTTACTTCATTGTGCTTTAACCTTAGTTGTAAAGGATTTTTTTTAAGGATCCCATGGGATACCCCTCTCAAACCGTTTCACACGCTGCATATGGCGATTCACCTCCGCGAGAAACATGCCTCTATGAACAGTCAACGTAGCTCGGAGGTGCAGAACATGCACATGACATTAACCTGACCTGCACTGCATGTGGACTCTACAACAGATGAATATAAATGACGCCACTTTTTCTGTGTCGTCGCGTCCGAGTTGGTGGGCGTGGCCATGCGAGTTGTCGTCGTATCCAATGGGGTTGGAGTTGGTGGGCGTTGCTCCTTCCTGCGTGCGCCATAGGTGTCTCACTTGTGCTTTCTATGGTTGTCTTGCCATAGTGAACTATACATATAGATTGTATTGTATTGTATAACGGTCGACAACGTCCGCCATGTTGAACTTTCTTATTTATGGCCCCATCTTCACGAAATTTGGTAGGCGGCTTCCCTGCACCAACCGAAACCAATGTACGTACTTATTTCGGTGGTATGACGGACAGTCATGGATTTTTTTGGAGTTCCCTCGCCACGAATTTACTGGGATTCTCTTAACCTGCCGGGAGAATGGAAAAAGTTCTGACAGCATGTGGAGCTGATGTTTTTCTGGCCCGCTAAAAGGCAAAGACGAGTGAGAAATGCAGCTACCTGCTCCTGTGGACTGGGGAAAAAGGAAGAGACATTTTTAACACATGGACTCTCACCCAGGAGGAAGCCAGGGTACTGAAAACTTATTATGACCGTTTTGAGGCGTTTGCCATGCCTAAGACAAATACGATATTCGCGAGATACAAGTTTAATGAGAAGACGTAGGGTATAAACGAGACTTTTGATCACTTTGTAACAGAGTTAAAATTGCTGCTGAAGGACTCTGCTTATGCAAACGAAGATGAGATGGTCAGGAATAGAATAGTGTTTGGCTCAAACTCAACGAAAGTGCGAGAGAAACTTTTAAGTGCCGGGTCTGAGCTAATATTAAATAAAGCCGTGGACATCGCAAGATCGCACGAGATAGCACAAGCACAGCTGAGAACCTTCGATGTATGTACTCCGAGCGGCTCACGTGAACTGACTGTGAACGCAGTGCATGACAACAAGCAAGAGCTCCAAAGAGCGCTGAACAAAAAACGCATTACACAATTGAGAAGGCAGTAAAAGAATATGAAGCGAGTGATGCATACAAGCATATTCATAAGTGCAGCTACTGCAGAAACAAAGCACACGGTGGAAAAAGTCTATGTCCAGCTAAAGGAAGACAGTGTAAAAAATATGGTAAATTGAACCACTTCGCTAAAGTCTGCAGGACTGGGAAAGGTAAACCCGTGCATGCAGTGTGTGATGTCTCAGATAAAGAGGAAGACGAGCGGTTTACTGATGCAGTAAGAAAGGAACAACCCTCTGAAGCTGAACAAGCCTTTGTAGACATATCAATAGGAAAGCAAGGTGTAAAGCTTAAGTTTAAATTAACACTAGAATTACCAGAGACTACGAAAAAACTCGTAATTCCGTCCTACCTTAAATCGCTTAAATCCCTTCACACCTCTCTGCCAGCGCCCTTTGTCTTCTAAATGTCCTGATAAAGAGAAGCTAGGAGCAGCCGGCTATTCCATCCCCCCACCAATTTAGAACGTGCACGAACTTCTCCCAGCTCATGCCTTGATTGAGTATCTGGGAGTGAAGTGGAGTTTTAGAGTGGAAATAATAGATCGTTATTTGGAACACACGCATTTCATGTCTGTTCCATTTCTACAGTAATCTGTGTCAACACATTGTTAAAACAGAAACTTTTTTTTATTCTAGTAGTAGATGACAAAATGTAGGCATAAACTATATAATGTATGAAGCCTGATGTCCAAATAGCAAAGAAACATTTTCATAAAAGGTTCAAATATAACAACAATTGCGCTTTTATTCAAAAATATAACTGCAGAAACAAAAAGCCGCTTTAACATGCGACATTGACAGCCCGACATTATAACTGCCTCTGTGGTGCAATGGAATCAGTTCTCGCCTTGGAATCAAAAGGTCGCGAGTTAGATCCTGCACCACTCCGTTTTGAGAAGTAAACTGCTCTTAGTCTTACTATTTTAGAATAAAAGCATACATTTGATTTCAGTTTGTAACAGCCGGTGCAATTTATGATCCTTGTAAAGGTTAGCTTTTTTTTTTTTTTAAATTCACTTTCATTCTCTCAGTCACATTCAGAATGAATCCATACAACCCCATCTGACACGGCTGTTTTCACTAAAGACGCGCTATAGCTCTGCAGTGTACCACAATGCATACTAATGCCCACCCCGGGTTCTGACACACAAACGCTGGCGAAGCTGCCTTCTTCATATCTCACCATCACTTGCTTTTCTTTTTATTCAGTTTTATTATTGAGTGTTCCTGCCAGTCCCCGCATGTTTCTGTATGCTGTTTCTTTTGTACTCCAGGACATGCAGAGGAAAGAATGGTAAAGAGCAGTAACTTCGGCGCTATATGCAATAATCAGACACTCCCCATCTGCCCGTGTCGTTCAAACACAAGAACATATATTGGTGTAAAAGTATAACAAAAGTGCACTTTTATTCAAGTGCACTTTTTCCATCGCCTTTTCCTGTGAGAAGCAATGTACACAATTCTCTCTATGCTGTGGTTTCTATTACACACCTGAAAGAAAGAGACAATACATGTGAAAATATCATCGCACTAATGCAATACTATTTGAAAACGAACAGCGTCAGATCGGGTGTGAATTTATGCAGGAACTGGAAATTCTCTGATGCTGGACCTTCCCTAGGGAAGAAAGTACAATGTCAGGGGAACCATAGCACAGAGAGTTGCGTGCACGGCAAGAAGTACACGTGTCGTAAATGTAGGAAGGACGGTCCTTGGGTGTGTGGGAACTGTTAATATTTGAATGTGATGATTTTATATAGCAAGGAATGAAAATCAGCACTTCTTAGCATTGCACCATGCAAGCTGTCGTATCAATCGCCTACTGTAACTTGCTTTCTTTTTTCTTCGGTTATACAGGTAGTCTTGAATAAAAGTGCACTTGTTTTGTTTGCGAAATGAAGTGTCTGCGTGCACTTTTCGTGGCATTACATGTGTATTTTTTGAGCATGCTCAAACACAGGAACATAAGTTGGTGTAAAAGTATAACAAAACAACGGGCAGATGGGGAGTGTCTGATGATTGCATATAGCGCCTAAGTTACTGCTCTTTACCATTCGCTCCTCTGCATGCCCTGGAGTACAAAAGAAACAGAATACAGACGCGCTATAGCTCTGCAGTGTACCACGATGCATACTAACGCCCCCCCCAAAGGGCTCTGACACACAGACGCTGGCGAAGCTGCCTTCTTCGTATCTCACCGTCACTTGATTTTCTTTTTATTCAGTTTTATTGAGTGTTCCTGCCAGTCCCAGCATGTTGCTGTATGCTGTTTCTTTTGTACTCCAGGACATGCAGAGGAGAGAATGGTAAAGAGCAGTAACTTCGGCGCTATATGCAATCATCAGACACTCCCCATCTGCCTGTTGTTTTGTTATACTTTTACACCAACTTATGTTCTTGTGTTTGAGCATGCTCAAACGGGCATGCTCAAAAAATACACGTGTAATGCCACGAATGAGTGCACGCAGACACTTCATTTCGCAAACAAAACAAGTGCACTTTTATTCAAGACTACCTGTATAACCGAAGAAAAAAGAAAGCAAGTTACAGTAGGCGATTGATACGACAGCTTGCATGGTGTAATGCTAAGAAGTGCTGATTTTCATTCCGTGCTATATAAAATCATCACATTCAAATATTAACAGTTCCCACACACCCAAGGACCGTCCTTCCTACATTTACGACACGTATACTTGTTGCCGTGCACACAACTATCTGTGCTATGGTTCCTATTACACTGAATGTGCACCTGACACTGTACTTTCTTCCCTGGGGGAAGGTCCTGCATCAGAGAATTTCCAGTTCCTGCATAAATTCACACCCGATCTGACGCTGTTCGTTTTCAAATAATATTGCATTAGTGTGATGATATTTTCACATGTATTGTCTCTTTCTTTCAGGTGTGTAATAGAAACCACAGCATAGAGAGAAGTGTGTACATTGCTTCTTACAGGAAAAGGCGATGGAAAAAGTGCACTTGAATAAAAGTACACTTTTGTTATACTTTTACACCAATATATGTTCCTGTGTTTGAACGACACGGGCAGATGGGGAGTGTCTGATGATTGCATATAGCGCCGAAGTTACTGCTCTTTACCATTCCCTCCTCTGCATGTCCTGGAGTACAAAAGAAACAGCATACAGCAACATGTGGGGACTGGCAGGAACACTCAATAAAACTGAATAAAAAGAAAAGCAAGTGACGGTGAGATACGAAGAAGGCAGCTTCGCCAGCGTTTGTGTCATAACCGGGGGTGTGGGGTGGGGGGTGGGAAGGTCGTTAGTATGCATCGTGGCACACTGCAGAGCTATAGCGCGTCTTTAGTGAAAACAGTCGTTTCAGATGGGGTTGTATGGATTGATTCTGAACGCGACTGAGAGAATGAAATGTGAATTAAAAAAAAAAAGCTAACCTTTACAAGGATCATAAATTGCACCGGCTGTTAAAGACTGAAATCAAATGTATGCTTTTATTCTAAAATAGTAAGACTAAGAGCAGTTTACTTCTTTAAACGGAGAGGCACAGGATCGAACTCGTGACCTTTTGATTCCCAAGCGGGAACTGATTCTATTGCACCACGGAGGCAGTTATAATAAACGGCTGTCAATGTCGCATGTTAAGGCGGCTTTTTGTTTCTGCAGTTATATTTTTGAATAAAAGCGCAATTCTTGTGTTATTCTTGTGAAAATGTTTCTTTGACATTTGGACTTCAGGCTTCATACATTATATAGTTTATGCCTACATTTTGTCATCTACTACTAGAATATAAAAAACGTTTCTGTTTTAACAATGTGTTGACACAGATTACTGTAGAAACGGAACAGACATGAAATGCGTGTGTTCCAAATAACGATCTATTATTTCCACTCTAAAACTTTTCTTCACAACCAGATACTCAATCAAGGCATGAGCTGAGAGAAGTTTGTGCACGTTCTAAATTGGTGGGGGGATGGAATAGCCGGCTGCTCCTAGCTTCTCTTTATCAGCACATTTAGAGGACAAAGGACGCTGGCGGAGAGGTGTGAAGGGATTTAAGAAGCAATTTAAGGTGGGACGGAATTACGAGTTTTTTTGTAGGGTCTGGTAATTCCAGTGTTAAGTTCATAGACACGCTGCCGCTAAATATTCACAGGCAAATTCACAACTTAATACAGGGAATGCCTGTTAAACATCTTAGATTCATGAGTAACGATTTGGGTAGTGAACACTTCGAAGAATGAAACCTGTTATCTTTACAACGGTTGACAAACACGGAATGTAACTTGAACACAACACATCCTCCAAATACAAACCTGATTGAAAGAAATAATGATAATCAAATCCTTAATGACAGCAACACTCATACCAGTGACAAAACAATTACATTGAAAATCATGTTAAGCTATTTTTAAAATATTTCCTTTTCTTTTTCAGAACTTATTTAACACACTGCTTCTCCGCTGCAAAGCGTGGGTATTTTGCTAGTATATAAATAAAAGAAGCAGAACACACTATTAACTGCTGAGCAGCACTGAACCATGCCAGCTTGCTTTCTGGTGACTTTCTGTGCAATGAACTCTAGATTTTATGTTTCTAATGCATCTAGGTTAACATTCACAGTAAGACCAAGATTTGAGAAGAAATCAAGCAAGTCTCTTAGGAAATCGAGAAAACCCATACTGTAATTCTGTAGTCCGAGGCTTTTTTTGAATAAAATTGGCCTGAGCCATATGTTAAGACAGACAGACAGACAGAAAAATCATATGATGTGCCAAGAACTTCTAATGCACAGTGCATGTGAGCAGTTCAGCATGTGCCACCCATTGTTTTTGGATTTAACCTCCTTAAGCTTTGCATTTTATTCCAAACTAGCAAAATACCCGCGCTTCGCAGCGGAGAAGTAGTGTGTTAAAGAAGCAATGAAAAGAAAAGGAAACATTTTGAAAATAACGTAACCGGATTGTCAATGTAATTGTTTTGTCACTGTTGTGAGTGATGAGTGTTGTTGTCATATATATATATATATATATATATATATATATATATATATATATATATATATATATATATATATATATATATATATATATATATATATACACACACACACACACACACACACACACACATATATATATATATATATATATATATATATATACACATATACATATACATACATACATACATACATACATACACAAACATATATACATACATATCTACATATATACACACACAGCTATTTCGTATCAGTGCAATACGCTGTTTGTTAAAACGGTTGACTCCCGCTCTTACGTGCAATAACAAATCAAATCATTCAGTTGTCTTTGCTCATATGTCATTTTAGAGCTGGACGCCTGGCATCTTTTTTTGGCTACAAGTTCGTTTATGTTTGGTGTGAGGTTCTGTGTTGTGGAGATTCTCAGGATGGATTGCAGGTGCTCATCAGTGAGGCGACTCCTGTGTGCTGTTTTGTTAGTCTTAATCACTGAGAAGAGCTTCTCACACAGATATGTGCTACCAAACATGCACAAGGTTCGAGCCGCATGTAGACGGACTTTTTTTGTTCTTCAAAATCACCAAAGCGCCGTGCAAACTCAGTGCGCAATAACTCTAGTAAGCGGTAAGTGTTCGGCAAGGCAGCTGAAGCGCTGCATTATGGGATCTGTAGTTTATTGTGTTACCAGCGCTTCATATACCCGGGCTTTAATAACAATACAGTATATAAAATGATCTCGCGGGCCGGATATAATTACACGCCGGGCCGGATGTGGCCCGCGCCCTTGAGTTTGACACGTATGGACTAAATAGAACTTGAAAAGATATATTTTTTCAAATGTGATCGCGCAATTCAGATAGAGTTGACGCGCACTACAGCCTGCATGCCTCAATGAGTCATCCTCCCCTCGCTCTTACTTTTTTACCGTTCATCTAATGAATACACCGAGTATGGCTTTACCAAAACAATCATTGATGGCGAATAAAGTATCCATTATTCGAGTATGTAGAGCGGGAGATAGATATATATATAGAGAGAGAGATATATAGAGAGATATATATAGAGATATTTATACTAATAAAAGGCTAAGCCCTCACTCACTCACTCACTCACTCACTACTAATTCTCCAACTTCCCGTGTGGGTGGAAGGCTGAAATTTGGCAGGTTCATTCCTTACAGCTTCCTTACAAAAGTTGGGCAGGTTTTATATCGAAATTCTACGCGTAATGGTCAAAACTGGAAGCAGTTTTTCTCCATTTACTGTAATGGAGATGAGCTTCAACGCCGTGGGGGCGGAGTTTCGTGTGACATCATCACGCCTCCCTCGTAATCACGCAGTACATAGAAAACCAGGAAGACCTCAAAAAAGCGCTCAAGAAAACATGCATTATATAATTGAGAAGGCAGCGAAACAATAAGAAGCGAGCGAGTGACATATACAACCATATTCATGAGTTCTGCTACTTCGGAAACAAAGCACGATGTAAACCTACACTTTAAAGTAAGTTCATAGACAGGCTGCGCTGGCGTTTGTAATTTAGTGCCTGCCCATATAAGGCCGTCCGTCAGCGGCAATCCAATAGCAAACTGCCACGGGTAAATATTCACGGGTGAAGGACTGTGCTTATGGAGAGGAAGATGAGATGGTCAGGGTAGTGTTTGACACAAACTCAGCGAAACTGCGAGAGAAAGTTTTAAGTGCCAGGACTAAGTTAACATTAAATACAGCCATGGACATAGCACGAGATGGCACCAGCACAGCTGGGAACCTTCAATGCATGTACACCGAGTGGCTCACGTGAACTGACGCAGTGCACAGATAAAAGGCAACAGTTCCAAATAGCGCTGAACAAAAACTGAATTACCCAATTGAAAAGGCAGCAAAAAATATGAAGCGTCTCATACCTACAAGCATATTCATAAATCCAACTACTGCGGAAACAAAGCACACGTTGGAAAAAGTAAATGTCCCGCTAAAGGAAGACAGTGTAAAAACCCGTGCATGCAGTGTGTCAGGTCTCAGATAAAGAAGAAGACGAGCTGTTTATTGATGCAGTAAGAAACGAATCGATGAATGAAACCTGTTATCTTTACAACGATTGACAAACACGGAATGTAACTTGAACACAACACATCCTACAAATACGAACCTGATTGAAAGAAATAATGATAATCAAATCCTTGATGACAGCAACACTCAGTAACACTCATAAAACAAATACTGTATATTGACAGTCATGTTACGTTATTTTTAAAATGTTCCCTTTTCTTTTCTAGCTTTTTTAACACACTACTTCTCCTGCGATCGCTGGCACCACCTTAGTTTGAGAAGAAGTCTGAAAAAATATGAGGTTAACACAGAAAAACATCACCAATTCAAGCTTTATGAATAATCGATTAGCCATCAATAATTGTTTTGGTAAAGCCATCCTCCTTCCATTTTATAATTTTTCCGCCAATAGCCATGATTAAATGAGCGGTAAATAAAGTAAGAGCAAAGCGAGGGTGACTTATTTAGGCAGGCATATATATGACAGCAACACTCATGACAATGTCAATCATGTTACGTTATTATTAAAATGTTTCCTTTTCTTTTTCATTACTTCTGTACACTACTTCTCCGCTGCGAGGCGCGGGTATTTTGCTATATATATAATATATGAATGACCTCCAAAAGCGCTGAGACTTTTGATATCATGAGCGTGTCTGCAAACTGGGGTCTCCTGCCCAGCAAAACTCGAGCAGCCAGCGCCAGCATAGCTGTGCCGGCCTTTGAGACGCTGACTGCGCTTCTGCCTTAAGTCAAAGTGAGCACTTTTAATTTTTTCATCCTCCCCTGCGCTATAGCCCAGACAAGTGCAAACACGGACCCCTTTTCTACACCACGCAAAATAATATTAAGGCGATTCACACTTTCTTTTGCATATACGATTATGAGATCCTCACCTCGGATTATGAAGACACGCACACGAGTGGAGGACTCACAGTGCCATCACAGCCGATTAATGGCGGGGCGTCTCACCAGTCTACACAAGACCCAACGCAACTGTCCCCAAAAGGCGATCATAACGTCAGCGAACACATCTCTATACTATATAAAAGAAAAAGGCAACTTTCCTTTCTTTACACCTTTTATCCCAAACCAAAGCCTTTCTCTCTTAACAGTGCAGAGGACACAAAACTAATTTTCTTTAAATGCCGGTAAGGCACATTACCAGAGGCACAAATTTGAACGTTCACATAGAAAATGTAATTTCTATACCACAGCCGTCGTGTAGCGCCTTTCAAAAGGGATCTACTACCGAGAGATGATCCATATACATTTTAGCTGCTGTTAGTTACTTACCTGTTGTGTTACAGTCTTTAAAATGTAGTTTACCTGAAACCACTCCAGTAGTGCTCAATGTACCTGTACTTCTTAAAAGCGTTAATGTTTTACTGTTTAATAACTTATAGACTATATTTTATTATTTTTCCCTTGCACTCAGTGACCAAAGCTATACACACACATATAGACACATACAAACATACACACAAGTATATGTATGTGTATATATATGTATGTATGTGTATATATGATGTAGAAGGGTATGTGTATATGTAGATATGTATATAGATATGTAGATATGAAGATATGTATGTGTATATATATGTATGTATGTATGTATGTATGTATGTATGTGTGTGTGTGCGTGTGTGTGTGTGTGTGTGTTTGTGTGTGTGTGTATATATATATGACAGCAGCAATCCAAGCTGTGAGAAAACACTAAAAAGGAGGCGTGTCAGACGTTGTGGTACATTTTCTGATGCAGCTAGACGAAAAAAACTTTGTGACGCTGCCGCCAAATACACAAAACAATTACTTTGACAATCATGTTACATTATTTTTAAAATGTTTCCTTTTCTTTTCATAACTTCTTTAACACATGACATCGCTGAAGCCTTGGTATTTTACTATATATATATATATATATATATATATATATCACAGCGACACTCATAACAGTGACAAAACAATTACATTGACAATCATGTTACGTTATTTTCAAAATGTTTCCTTTTCATTCTCTCTTTCTTTCTTTAACACACTACTTCTCCGCTGCCAAGCGCGGGTATGTATGTATGTATGTATGTATGTATGTATGTAGATAGAGATAGAGATAGAGATAGAGATAGATATGAGAACAACACTCATATCAATGACAAAACAATTACATTAACAATCAAGTTACATTATTTTTCAAATTTTTCCTTTTCTTTTTCGTACCTTCTTTAACACACTACTTCTCCGCTGCGAAGCTGCGGGTATTCTGCTAGTATATAGATATAGAGATATAGATAGAGATATAGAGATATAGATAGAGATATAGAGATATAGAGAGAGATATAGATAGAGAGATATAGATAGAGATATAGAGATATAGATAGAGAGATAGATAGAGATAGATATATATATATATATATATATATATATATATATATATATATATATATATATATATATATATATATATATATATATATATATATATATATATATATATATATATATATATATATACACACATATATATATATATACCCGTATCGCATGAGAAGTAGTGTGTTAAAAAAGATAGAAAAAGAAAAGGGAACATTTTAAAAATAACGTAACATGACTTTCAATATACAGTATTTGTTTTGTGAGTGTTACTGTCATCAAGGATTTGATTATCATTATTTCTTTCAATCAGGTTCGTATTTGTAGGATGTGTTGTGTTCAAGTTACATTCCGTGTTTGTCAATCGTTGTAAAGATGACAGGTTTCATTCATCGATTCGTTTCTTACTGCATCAATAAACAGCTCGTCTTCTTCTTTATCTGAGACCTGACACACTGCATGCACGGGTTTTTTTTACACTGTCTTCCTTTAGCGGGACATTGACTTTTTCCACCGTGTGCTTTGTTTCCACAGTAGCTGCATTTATGAATATGCTTATCAGACGCTTCATATTTTTGCTGCCTTTTCAATTGTGTAATTCGGTTTTTGTTCAGCGCTCTTTGGAACTGTTGCCTTTTATCTGTGCACTGCGTCAGTTCACGTGAGCCACTCGGTGTACTTGCATCGAAGGTTCCCAGCTGTGCTGGTGCCATCTCGTGCTATGTCCATAGCTTTATTTAATGTTACCTTAGTCCTGGCACTTAAAACTTTCTCGCAGTTTATTGAGTTTGTGCCAAACACCACACTGACCATCTCATCTTCCTCTGCATAAGCACAGTCCTTAACCCGTGAATATTTAGTGGGAGTTTGTTATTGGATTGCCGCTGACGGACGGCCTTATATGGGCAGGCACTAAATTACAAACGCCAGCGGCAGCCTGTCTATAAACTTAATTTCAAGTGTAGGTTTACATCGTGCTTTGTTTCCGAAGTAGCAGAACTCATCAATATGGTTGTATATGTCACTCGCTCGCTTCTTATTGTTTCGCTGCCTTCTCAATTATATGTTTTCTTCAGCGCTTTTTTGAGGTCTTCCTGATTTTCTATGTGCTGCGTGATTACGTGGGAGGCGTGATGATGTCACACGAAACTCCGCCCCCACAGCGTTGAAGCTCATCTCCATTACAGTAAATGGAGAAAAACTGCTTCCAGTTATGACCATTACGCGTAGAATTTCGATATAAAACCTGCCCAACTTTTGTAAGGAAGCTGTAAGGAATAAACCTGCCAAATTTCAGCCTTCCAGCCACACGGGAAGTTGGAGAATTAGTAGTGAGTCAGTGAGTGAGTGAGTGAGTGAGTGAGGGCTTTGCCTTTTATTAGTATAGATAAAACCATGTACAAAGTGTGAAAAAACTACATTAAATAAAAGTATAACAATCATACAAATAATAGTAATAATGAACAAAAATATGAAATAAAAACTGCGGTGGGCTGGCGCCCTGCCTGGGGTTTGTTTCCTGCCTTGCGCCCTGTTTTGGCTGGGATTGGCTCCAGCAGATCCCCATGACCCTGTAGTTAGGATGGAACAACAATAACAAAAAACAGTAACATTACTAATAATGATGCCAAAAGAGAATATACTCTCAAAATAAATCCTTTGGGTGGTAAATCTTAAAGAAAGATGAAACACAATCCAACATCACTGTCAGGACAATAATAGCACATTTCTTTCCAGATTTATCAGAGTTTCAATATCACACTGCAGAGGTATGATTTGAATCACGCTTTCCCCACCCCCTGTTGGAGGTATATAAATCAATAAAAGGTCTACCAAAAAGACGTTCTGGATTGATCTGTGATGTGCTGGGTCGAACATATCTCTTTAGTGGTAGTGTGGACTGTGTGGGAATGATTTGTTCTACCAGATGGCATGTAAAGCTTGCATGAGATACAGTTTTGTCAGCTTCTTGTTTGTATAAGACAAACGCATTCCAAATGCACTGTTCCAGATGACAAAATCTCCTTTCGTAATATTTCTTGTTACCTCCTTATAACGGGATAGAAAGAAAATTCTTGACCGGCATAATCTACACCATCCATCATGTTATTGTAGTCGCCTATAGCACAAGGCCTCATAACCTGCTTGCTGCTTTTTGCCTGTACAGTGACTGCAGCTGCATTATGTATGTTGCTAAGAAGACAAGCATCTTTTTTGTCTTTCTTTTTCAACACAAGCACTTTATACTTTTGCCAAGCCACTATTGCTCCTCACTGTAAATTAGCTCTGCCACAGCAGTTGGAATACACTGTTCCATATGCGTTAGTCTTTCTTTGCAGCAAGAGCAAATCTTGCTTTTTTACTTGATGTACTGTATCTATGACAGTCTGCTGTTATAAGCCACAAGACTTTCATCGATGCCAACATCATGGTCCCGAATGTAAATGCTCTGAAATTTTGAAACAATGGCCTGGTATATCTCTCAAATTTTCTTCACTTTGGGTGCTGGATGGGTATTCTTAAAGTCTTGTGGTAAAGTACAGATATTTCATAATTAGTGAAATCCTACACTTAGACATAATTTCTCCAAAGAAGGGTATTGCCAAAATTTTGTTATTGGATCAGTACCATCCCTGCTCAGGTTTCACTACAAGTCCTTGCAATATCAATAAGCCTAAAAAGGATCAGACGATATCATTAGTAGTTACTGGTGCCCATCTTTTTGAACAGAAAAACTACTTAGGTGTATGGTTATTTGCCCAACACTGTTCAGCAAAATGATTCGACAACAATTCTGTTGATTACGTCATCATACAGAAATAACTTCATGTAAGTGAGTGGGTCGTGGCTGTCAATATCCGCTTTGATTCCTGGTTGTTCCACAAAATCAAAATGGAGGAGGACTGGTTTATTTCTACCAGTGTCAACAGGCAGCCAAATGCAATGATTACTTTTGGATTCATCAGAATCACTTTTGGGCTCTCTGTCCATTTCAGTTTAATCACCATAGGATAGATTCACTTACTCAACACTGCTGATTTGAAGCCCCTCAACATCACTGCTTGTATGACTAGCAAGAGCGTACAACAACTGGGCTGATCACACTTGTGGGAGGAGAAGACAGACTGACACCTTTGCCCATGTGATGCTAAACTAAGAATGCCGACTCCAGAAGCAAAAAGCTGTGTATTAACTTCGCTGATGGAAAAAAATCAAAAAGAACGGATGATAAGCAAAGGTACATGAGCACAAAGATATAACAAAACAATCACTGCTTAACATTCCTGCACTAAACCAAAAAATTCTAAGACGCTAGCAGCTTCATAAACACCCCATTTTGTTTTCTGCTTGTATATCCAGTTTAAGTATGCAGAGATTTCAGCTATTGTAAATGGGGTTTCCAAGTGTCACTTATTTGTGAAGGCTGTAGTTCATTGGCTTCACCTAAGCAACTCTTCACAAATCATAAGCAGTTGATTCTTTGAAAACATACCACAAACAAAAAGTATAAGGAATATGCTGGAATATTCCATTTTTTCATATTACTATTTTGGAATTGTGCCCAATTTTTTGCTTAAATTAAAAAAAAAAACACTTAAAGTTTTGTTAAGGGTGCATGCACTGGGAGCCAAACTACCTGTGGGAGCTACTCTTGCACTACACAAGTACACAGCAGTAGTCAAGGACATAGCCAGCACATGATGCCTTACACTTAAACTTAGCTTTATAAGGAACTGGTCTACATTTTGTTAAACTGAAGGCAAAAACAGACTGAAGCATACTCTTGTGCTTATGTCAATATACAAAATTCAGAAATGAACTTGGATTGTTTAGCAAATTCATATTTCGGGTCACCCTTTTTTAATATGACAAACTCTAACACTCATAATAATACAGTTTACAATACAGTTTATTTTTGTATAGCCCAAAATAACACAGGAAGTGCCGCAACGGGCTTTAACAGGCCCTGCCTTTTGACAGCCCCCCAGCCTTGACTCTCTGAGAAGACAAGGAAAAACTCCCAATAAAAACCTTGTAGGGAAAAATAGAAGAAACCTCGGGAAAGGCAGTTAAAAGAGAGACCCCTTTCTAGGTAGGTTGGGCGTGCAGTGGGTGTCAAAATCATTTCTTTAAATTGGTGGATGGACACTATATATATATATATATTCAGAATTTATCCTTGGGTTTTGGTGACAAATAGCAAAGCAAATACTTTCACCTGTAAACTAACAACAGTAACAGTCATTTCTCAGATCTGCTATCTGCAATTTAGCTGAGCAAAAGCCTATTGTGGTAGTAAACAGGTAACCAGTCCATTTCAGGGTCCAATCACACACAGACCCGCACTCAAACTGAGACAACTTAATTAAACCAGCAAAGCTTTAAAAATGTGGGAGGAAAACTGTCTCTGATCTTTTCTTATTGCTTCTACAGAGGAACAACATGCAAATTTATTGCAACAATCATGTGCTGGATTTGAACCTAGTACACTGGATCTGTTAAGTGACATACTAATTGGTGTGCTCTGCTGTGCCACCAAAACTAAGAATGTTATCTATATTTAAGCTAAATATCTAATATTTCTTAAATTAACATCCTTCACACAGCTTTATATGGACTGCCTGACCATCTTAAAGCTATAGAATATTTTACTCTGAAAAGAATATAGTACTAAAAATATTCTGAGGAATAAAATAAGCATGAGACATTGTGTAGATTTTTTTATATTTCTCCTCTAATGACAGTGCTTGAAGCTGGCAAGTTTCAGAAACTTGCCCTCCGATACGATTGTGACTTTGGGTCTGCCAGGTCTCTTCCAGTTTCCAATTGCCTTTGGATTGTGTGGGACACAATACTTATTGCCACTTTGAAAAAGGGAAAAAAAAATCAATTTCTCTAAATGAAAGGCCTACACTTCCATGGGTAATAATGTTCCATCTCATTTGACTTGTAAATCCATTTGCAGGCCATTATCACTGGAAGTTAAACATTCTACAGTGTAATATTATCAAAGTAGTACTTCAGGGGGTGCAGTAACACAGTCTGTTTCAACTCTGGTTTAAAGCAGAATGTTTTTTAAGTTATCAACAAAAGTTGGAATACCTGTGGAAACTGTTTACTTCAACTTGCATTACTTTTAATTGCTGCATAACATCTGAAGGTTGTAATCCATTAGTTGTTCCCTGAAGAAGGCCCATTTGTAATATTCAGAAATGTGTTTTTTCAGTTATATCTAAACTAAACTTTAAATTTAAACCTTTGGCATTTACTGCTTACCTTTTCACCATTTTAGGTCATTCATTATATTTCAACTGGTTAAATCTGAAGAAAAAAAGAGATGCTGTAAAACTTTTGAATGGTAGTGTATACATGTTCCATACATCTAAATGAAGGGCAGACCATTTCTCTTTCAGAATATTTTCATCAGGATAAGAAACTTTTGTATATAAATGACAGTACAGTAAGTTTTAAAATTCAATCACATATTTACCAAAAACAATTTGAATATTATTCTTATTAGCATAAATGTTGGAATATATTGCCAAACACAAACACACAGAATGCATGTCCAGATTGCTAGGAACAAATGAAGAAAAAAAAAAAAAAGTTAAAAAATGCTAATAACTAATTTGTACAGCTTTACTGTTCTGAAGCAATAAAAAATAGATTTTTTCCCCACCACCTTTACTTTTTTCAAATAAAACTCCATATAAGGAATTTGCCTTACTGTAAAGCATTTATTCTACTGCATATATCTAAGTGAAGAATAGACCTTGTGGTTTTAGAATATGTACAGGTAGTCCCCAGGTTATGGACATCTGATCTACGACTTACGAACGGGGCCACATCTGCGATGCATGCACCTCAGTAACTGCCACTTCGTCATCTTCGGCCTGGGGACGCTGCAAGCGGTGGTGGGAAGCGGTTTGGTTGGTTTGCGATTTCGCTGCTCGCGCAGTGTAGTGTCCCTCGGGTGGCTCCCAGCAGCAAGCAGTGACCCATGGTCTATTCTCATCAGGGCCACAGCTATTGCTCGTGTGCAGGATAGAGGCTTGATGGGGTGGAGGGGGGTGTTTCACTGCCCACCTACCACACACGGCTGCCCCGTTAGTTCTCGATGGGCAGCTGGTAATGCTGCAAGCGGTGACCCGGGTGTGTCTGAACGGAGGCCATTGAGGGAGAACAGGGCCCTTTGGTGTCAAACATTGTAGTGTGGTTCGGGTGGTTGCCTGATGAATGGGGGTAGTGGTGGGTGATTCACTAGTTTTATGAATTTGACCAAGATTTATGAGACAGTGACAAACAGTTTAATATTTACAAATACATGCAAACTATATACATATACACAAATATTCATACAAAATATCACTGATACCTCTCCCTGAGCATCCTTCATTTGAACTGTTAACTGTCAAATTCTGCTGGCCTTCACCTACTATAAATTGCTGTCTTACAGAAATCTATACAATCAAAGCATTTTAATTGCATAATTTTCTTTACCGTTTACTACTTTGTGGGCAATGTCGCCCAATGTCCTTATTGGTGATTTTAACATACACTTTGACGCCTTAACTGATGCACTCACAAAACGATATTAATGAAATGCTTTACACTTTTAATGTAACTCACTATGTGAACTTCTCAACTCATAATACAGGTTATATGTTAGACTTAGTTTGATGTTCTGGCATCATATCCCACAATCTTATTTTTACTAAATTACCCATCTCGAACGACAAAATGATAACATTTGATATTAGCTTACCTCTCCAAAAATTAAAGGTTCAATTTATCATTTCATTTTTTAATATCAAGCATGTAAGCCCAGGGAGCCTTATTAGATTATTGTAACCACAGCCTGCTTCTCTTTCTACTACTACACCATCAGAACTACATGTGCATCTCAATAATTAGAATATCATCAAAAAGTTAATTTCAGTAATTCAGTTCAAAAAGTGAAACTCCTATAACATAGGCATTCATTAAACACAGAGCAATATATTTCAAGCATTTATTTCTTTTCATTTTGCCGATTATGGCCTACATGCAATGAAAACACAAAATTCAGTATCTCAGAAAAAAAGACTATTGTGAAAAAGTTCAATATTGTAGACTCATGGTGTCACACTCCACTTAGCTAATTACCCCAAAACATCTGCAAAGGTGGCCGGAGCCTTTAAATGGTCTCTTAGTCTGGTTCAGTAGGCCACACAATCATGGGGAAGACTGCAGACTTGACAGTTGTCCAGAAGACAGTCATTGACACCCTCCACAAGGAAGGTAAGCCACAAAAGGTCATTGCTAAAGAAGCTGACTGTTCACAGTGAGTGCTGTATCCTAGCATATTAACTCTTTTAGTGTGGATGTCGACTTTCATTGACAGGAGGAGTTGAAGGTGCATGTCAACAAAAGTCAACATCCAGGGATAGAGGGCGACAATCAGCTGTTAATGGCGACAAAACTCACTGTTATGTCACAGGCATTCCCGCTCTGCTTGGAGGAATGTCAGACTCATTGACTCGGCATCGGCATGCGTGAGATATGAAATGTAAACAAATGTAAACAAAGGCAAGATGGCATCGAAGGCAGCGAAGCGAGTACATAAAAGAAAACAGCAGATGTTTTGTGCAGTATTGCCGAGTCAAGCTCCGATTTTTCAAAATCTGATTTTGTTGAGAGTGATCAGGAGATTGAGCAAGAGAGTGAGGAAATGGCATCAGCTGATCGGACACCAGCCAATGCCACCCCGGCTGATCGGCTGCCAGCTGAGCGCATTCGCGCAGCTGATGTACCTATGGCAAGGTTCGAGTGGGAGAAATACCCAGACATTGATCTGTGGGAGCCAAACTAGCTCCCGGACTTCACAAGACAGCACAGCTTGCTGTTGGACACAACAGATTACCAGTAGCTGGACTACTTCAGGCTGCTCTCTCCGGATGCTGCCTTTCAGCTTCTGTCAGATAAGACAAACAGGTAGGCAGAGAAATTTTTTGAATCGCAGACTAAGCTTCCACCACATTCTTGTTATTCAAAGTGTAAAGCCACTACAAAAAACATGAAGGGTGTTGTAGCATTACACATAGAGATGGGACTAGACTGGCAATATAACTTCAGGAAGCATTGGTCCAAATGTGCTTTGTCCCCTGGTGAATTTGGACAGGTTATGCAGCGTGATGATAGGTACGTGCTGTTGCAAAGTTTTATTCACTTCTGTGATAACCAGAAGCAAATTCCAAGGGGTGAGTCAGGCTATAACCCATTGTATAAAGTTCAGCCCCTGCTTGACATTGTGGAACCAACATATAAACAATTTTATCAGCATCTCCGTGATTTGTCTGTGCATGAATCTATGATAAAATAACAGGGACGCCTTTTTTTTTCGCCAATATATGCCAGACAAGCCCACAAAGTATGGCTTAAAGGATTTTGTACTGGCTGAATCAAACACTGGTTTCTGTCTGAAAGTAATTACATATACAGGAAAGTATTCCTTTCAAAGAGAAAACTGCCCCTTGACAAGTAAGGTTGTGCTGGAACTGCTTTAGGGCTATGAACATTTGGGTCATGTTTTGTACATGGACAATTTTTATACATCACCAGAATGGTTCATGGAGCTACAGAGCAGGGGAACTGGAGCTTATGGCACAGTGAGGGTGAACAAGAGACAGAGGCCTTCACAGTCAGGCTGAAGAGGAAAAGAGATGACAATCCGGTTTTCATGCGGGAATAAAACTTGGTGGCACTGGCATGGCACGATGTCAAACAGGTGACTGGTCTCTCTACAGTACACACGAACAATATATGTAAGAAAGTGTAGCAACAGACAATTGAAAAGGAAACACCAGTGCAACACATATTGTAAGCAGTGCAATGTGGCAATGCATGCAATTGGCTGCTTTGACCAATATCAGACTTTGCTGTGTAACATGTATGTGATATATATGTGAAATCATATAGTATGCAGGCTCATACAACATGCAAGACAGTAACATTTGTCAAAAGTAAATATTTTTTTTTATTTGATATGTTAAACCATTGCTTTGTGTTCTTTTTTTTTTTTTTTAAGTTAGTTTTTGGAAAAAATATTCAGCCCTAGGAGAAAAGAGAAAAAGAAAATAGCCCTAAAAGAGTTAATGGAAAGTTGAGTGGCAGAAAAAGGGTGCACAAGCAACAAGGATGACTGCAGCCTTGAGAGGATTGTGAAGCACAGCCCATTTAAGAATTTGGGGGAGATTCACAAGGAGTATAACTGTCACATTCCTTGTATCAAGCCACTCCTGAACCAAAGACAACATCAGAAGTGTCTTACCTGGACAAAGGAGAAAAATGTCTGGACTGTTGCTCAGTGGTCCAAAGTCCTCTTTTCAGATGAAAGTAAATTTTGCATTTCATTTGTAAATCAAGGTCCCAGAGTCTGGAGTAAGAGTGGAGAGGTTGGACAGGAATCCAAGTTGCTTGAGGTCCAGTTTGAAGTTTCCAAAATCAGTGATGATTTGTGGAGCCATGTCATCTGCTGGTGTAGGTCCACTGTGTTTTATCAAGTCTAAAGTCAGCACAGCCATCTACCATGAAATTTTAGAGCACTTCATCCTTCCCTCTGCTGACAAGCTTTATGGAGATGCCGATTTCATTTTCCAGCAGGACCTGGCATGTGCAGACCATGTTATCACTTTGCTTCATTGGCCAGCAAACACGCCTGACCTAAACCCTGTATTGTGAAGAGGAAGATAAGACGCCAGACCCAACAAAGCAGACAAACTGAAAGCCACTATCAAAGCATCCTAGGCTTCCATAACACCTCAGCAGTGCCACAGGCTGATTGCCTCCATGCCACACCGCACCGATGCAGTAATTCATGCAAAAGGAGCCTTGACCAAGTATTGAGGGCATAGATAGACATACTTTTCAGCAGGCCAATATTTCTGCATTAAAAATCATTTATTTTACTGGTCTTATGTAATATTCAAATTTTCTGAGATACTGAATTCTGAGTTTTCATTACTTGTAGGCCATAATCAGCAAAATGAAAATAAGCATTTGAAATATTTCACTCTGTGTGTAATGATTCTATATAATATACGAGTTTCACTTTTTGAATTGAATTACTGAAATAAATTAACTTTGATATTCTACTTTATTGAGATAAACCTGTAGTAGACCATTACAATGCTGTTCAGTCTACTGCCTTTGATACAGTAGCTCCCTTAAAAACATTGGCCGTTTCATTTATTCATACTGCTCTCTGGTTCACACCTGAACTCTGTCAGCTCAAGACCATGGGCCGATGGTTGAAGCAGCTAGATGGATCTAGTTCTATACAAGGAAATGCATCCAGATCATATGTTTAAAATACAAAAATACTCTTTTTGCTTCCAAAACTGTACACTACTCTAGCATTATTATTACATGAGGTAAAAATACCACAGCTCTTTTATCCAGAACCTCACCATTAAGCACTGCTGTACTTTTTAGGATTACTTCAACTCAAAAATTGAAAAAAAAAAAATCATTAGCAACTTGCTTCTATCTCTGTAGAAAATAACATACTTTCTACTATAACCCATATTTCCGTTACCAATCACTTTATTCTCAGAGTTACCAACTGAAAATGATATCCCAGAGGTTAACAAAATCAAATTCTTCAACTTGCCCACTGGATCCAGTACTTCCAAGCATTGTTAAGTCCTGTTTACCACATATTTTGCCCATGAGAACTACTATAATTAACTCTTCCCTTGCTACTGGTACAATTCCCCCTCTCATTAAAAATGGCCTCAATTACTCCAATTGTGAAAAAATGAGGAGAGTACTTTAGGAGGCTGATGAATGAAGAGAACGAGAGAAAGAAGAGGTTGGATGATATGGACATAGTGAAGCAGGAAGTGCAACAGATTAGCAAGGAGGAAGTAAGGACAGCTTTGAAAAGGATGAAAAATGGAAAGGCCATTGGTCCAGATGACATACCTATGGAAGCATGGAGGTGTTTAGGAGAGATGGCAGTGGAGTTTTAACCAGATTGTTTAATGGAATCTTGGAAAGTGAGAGGATGCCTGAGGAGTGGAGAAGAAGTGTACTGGTGCCGGTATTTAAGAATAAGGGGGATGTGCAGGACTGCAGTAACTACAGGAGAATAAAACTGAAGAACCACAGCATGTAGTTATGGGAAAGAGTAGTGGAAGCTAGGTTAAGAAGTGAGGTGATGATTAATCAGCAGCAGTATGGTTTCATACCAAGAAAGAGCACCACAGATGCAATGATTGCTCTGAGAATGTTGATGGAGAAGTTTAGAGAAGGCCAGAAGGAGTTGCATTTTGTCTTTGTGGACCTGGAGAAAGCATATGACAGGGTGCCTTGAGAGGAGATGTGGTATTGTAGAAGTCAGGAGTGGCAGAGAAGTACGTAAGAGTTGTACAGGATATGTACAAGGGAAGTGTGACAGTGGTGAGGTCTGCGGTAGGAGTGACAGATGCATTCAAGTTGAGGTGGAATTACATTAGGGATTGGCTCCGAGCCCTTTATTTGCAATGGTGATGGACAGGTTGACAGATGAGATTAGACAGGAGTCCCCTTGGACTATGATGTTTGCTGATGATATTGTGATCTGTAGCGATAGTAGGTAGCAGGTAAAGAGTAGAACAGTATAGAGAGGAGTGTGCGTATTGTAACAGGTACACACGTCGTAAATGTAGGAAGGACGGTCCTTGCGTGTGTGTGTGTGAACTGTTAACATTTGAATGTGATGATTGCAAATAGCGCTGAACTGACCTCTCTGTACTATTGTTGCCTGTGCATGTCCTGGAGTACAAAAGAAACAGCAGCATGTGAGGACTGGCAAGATCGGGGGGAAATAAAATGTTGCATCCGTGCCAATGTTTTCCGAAATGTACTATACAGGTCATAAAATGAATAATTCCAAATATCATATATACCTATGTCTCTGTTTTTTGTTTTTGACATCATAAACCATAAGGTGCAAAGTAATTTATTTTTTTGTTCTCGAGCAGAAGCACAGAGCGACGGCATCCACCACAGGCACGTAGCCCTTTGCAAACACCCGAGCAAGTTCATCTGAAGTAAAGCTGACAGCTGACCAGTAGAAATAACCGGCAGTGAGAAATTAAAGTCGATCGCTCGGGGATGGTAGAAACTTAAAGCCGACGGTCTCTTAGTGATTCAGCTGAACACGGAAAACACTTAAGTTACTACAAAAAAAAAGGAGAAAATGACATCAATACTAAACGTAAGTTCTATCTGCATTCTGCCCGTTGAGGGCACGTTTATGTGTTGTGTCCTGCAGCATGTACAGTTCAGGTTTTCCAGCCAACAGTGATGTAGACAGCTTCACCTGCCAAAAGTGTTTAGTTAATTTAGAGTTGGTCAGGAAAATATGTGAATTGGAGGACCGTGTTAGGAATCTGATAGCGATTAGGCAAACCGAAAATTGGATCGACTCGGTTTATTTAGACAATTCAGCTACTTCTGATTCGGCTTCAGTCTCTCCTGGTCCCACTGTAGTCAGTGCGCGGCCAAAGTCAGCAGCACCAATTCAGCCACAGGGTGAGTGGGTAACAGTAAGACGGGGGTCTAAGAATCCAAAATGTAGTCCCCCGGCACCCAGGTCACCAATTCGGACCCATAACAGATTCTCAGCACTCCGCAGCGTGCCTGTGGAAACCGAGAATAAGAAAGTGCTCATAATTGGCGATTCCATAGTGCGGAATGTGCTACGTTAAACCAGCAGTTAATGTTAAGTGCCTTGCAGGGGCCAAGATTTCTGGCATAGAGACCGCATTGGACCGTGTCGCCGATGATGAAGTATCTACCTTATTGTTGCATGTCGGCACAAATGATATTTATTTACAGCAATCTGAGGTATTAAAGAGGAACTTCATCTGTCTCTATGCATCAAAGCTAAAAGAAAATGTCGGAATTTAGTTACATCTGGCCCTTTACCAAGATTATATTGAGGGGATGTGATTTATGGCAGATTGCACTCCCTTTACTGCTGGCTAGAAACCTGGTGTGCAAATAAAAGCATAGCGTTTGTGAACAATTGGGATGATTTTTGGGAAAGGTGTGGATTTTTCAGAAGAGATGGTCTTCATCCTAACTGGAGGGGACCTTATGTATTATCCCAAAATATGGCAGCAAAACTGCCTAGTTCACCAATTAGAGCACCATCCAGGCCGCAGTCATGTGATCTTAGGCTGTTTATCCCGCCTGTTATTTTCTTGAAGCGGTTACCCAAAACCCTTGTCGTGGGGCACCCAGTAAATTTAGTCTTGACACAAACCTTAAATTAATTGATAACAAAAAATAAGCTGTATAATTATACCAAGGGATAAAACCAGACCCTCCACCAGGGGCATCTGTAATAGAAATTTACTTCAAATTAAAACAAAAAACATATCACCAGTTCAGAAAGAACCATGCAGTTTAAAATGCTGCTTACTGAACATTCGCTCTCTTGGCACTAAAGCTGTTTTGGTAAATATTATATTATATTAAGTACAAAATCTGATCTGTGTCTTCTCACTGAAATCTGGCTTAGTAATTGTGACACTGTTCCCCTAGCTGAGGTGTCACCAGATGGATTCTCATTCCTTAATAAGTCTTGAGATTCTGGTCGAGGAGGAGGACTTGGAATAATTCATTGTAACAAGATGCAAATCACTTCTAAAAATGTAGGCAACTTTACATCCTTCGAGGCATTCATTTTAAATGTTAAAACAGATTCCAACACAATTATAGTGCTAGTCTACAGACCACCAAGGCCATGTTCATTGTTCATAACTGAATTTAGCAACCTTTTATCTGATTTGGCTATAAATTATGATCACGTGGGGAATGATGGGGGATTTTAATGTACACACTGATGTGGAAACTGACACTGTTAGCCAGGGCTGTGGAGTCGGAGTCGAGGAGTCGGAGACAATTTTGGGTACCTGGAGTCGGAGTCGGCAAAAAGTTAACCGACTCCTACTAAATTTAAATGGGAATTAAAAAAGTAAGTTGAAATGTCCCAATTCACAAACAGTCATAATGAACTACTTCTCTGCTGTAAGAATAAAGCCCAATGCATGCAGTGCATAATGTTACCACAAAACGACCATGTCAAGTAACCATGAAGCATGCTTTTCATTGACTGTATGTGTCACTATATGGGATGTAATGCACAGGTAAGGTGTGGCACCGCTTTCCATTGTGTCATGTTCCACTGTTACAGGGAACTGTGAACCTAGCCTAAAGCCCCCCATACATTTACAGATGCACTGCCGATTTTTCGGCCGTTCAACGAGTCATCACGTGTCAAACGCCTGAAAAATCATCTGGTGTGTTCTCAGCTCCATCGGCTCCCCTTCGCTATGCACTAGTGAAGGGGCGGAGCGAGAACACAGATCTCCCTACCTGTCTCCAGCAGAGGCTCGTTCTGCTGATCAGCTGGCCAGTGAGTGACACAATGCACTAAACTTCCGGCTGGCTGAGACAGCCACTGCAGCAGACAGAGGCATCACATTACTTTGGATGGGGGCGGTGGTCGAGATTTTCAGCAAGCTGGATCTGCCCGTCCATGTGGACACCCGCAATCTGCGGCAGCCAATAAATTGTGTTTGTCTTTAATCTGGCATTATAGTAGAGTGTTGGCTTCCTAGCCAGTAGTTCTGTGGTGAAATGACATGTATGTTGCCTTCCTTGCCTTCAATGGATGTAGAAAATACATTAGCATAGTATATACATACAGAAGAGTCGGGGAGTCGGAGTCAGAAGATTTAGAAACTGAGGAGTCGGAGTCGGAGCATTTACCTACCGACTCCACAGCCCTGCTTTTAGCAAATGTTTCACTTATTTGTTAAATTCAGTAGGATTTTGTCAGATTGTCAAAGGTCCAACTCATAATCGTAACCACACATTAGATTTAATCTATACTAATAAAAGGCAAAGCCCTCACTGACTGATTGATTGACTGACTGATCACTAATTCTCCAACTTTCCGTGTAGACTGAAATTTAGCAGGCTCATTCCTTACTACTTACTTACAAAAGTTGGGCAGGTTTAATTTTGAAATTCTACGCGCAAAGGTCATAACTGGAACCTACTTACGTACATATATACGGCCATAGCCTGCAGCTCGGTCGCCGTGTGAGGCGGAGTTGCCTCCCTCATTGTCAAGCCTCCCACGTAATTGAGTGCCTGCTCATATAATAAGGCCGTCCATCAGCAGCAATCCAATAGACACACTGCCGGTAAATATTTGCGGGTGAAGGACTGTGCTTATGCAAACGAAGATGAGATGGTCAGGGATAGACTAGTGTTTGGCACAAACTCAGCAAAAGTGCAAGAGAAACTTTTTAGTGCCGGGTCTTAGCCAACATTAAATAAAGCCGTGGACATCACAAGATCGCATGACATAGCACAACCACAGCTGAGAACCTTCGATGCATGTACTCCGAGCGGTTCATGTGAACTGACTGTGAACATGATGCGCAGAGAACAAGTAAGAGCTCCAAAGAGCGCTGAACAAAAAACGCATTACACAAATGAGAAGGCAGCAAAAGAATACGAAGTGAGTGACGCATACAAGCATATTCATAAGTGCAGATACTGCGGAAACAAAGCACAGCGTAAACCTTAAGTTTAAATTAAGTTCATAGACACGCTGCTGCTGGCGTTTGTCATGCCTACGACGAATATGATATTCATGAGATACAAGTTTAATGAGAAGACACAGGGTATAAACGAGACTTTTTGTCACTTTGTAACAGAGTTAAAATTGCTGTAACAGAGTTAAACTTGCTGGTGAAGGTCTGTGCTTATGCAAACAAAGATGAGATGGTCAGGGATAGAATAGTGTTTGGCACAAACTCAGCGAAAGTGAGAGAGAAACTTTTAAGTACCGGGTCTGAGCAAACATTAAATAAAGCTGTGGACATCGCAAGATCGCACGAGATCATAGAGATTGATATGGACATATCAATAGGAAAGCAAGGTGTTAAGCTTAAGTTTAAATTACGTTCATAGACACGCTGCCGCTAAATATTCCAGGCAAATTCACAACTTAATACCGGGAATGCCTGTTAAACATCTTAGATTCACGAGTAGCGATTTGGGAAGTGAACACTTTGATGAATGAAACCTGTTATCTTTACAACGGTTGACAAACACGGAATACAACTTGAACACAACACATCCTCCAAATACAAACCTGATTGAAAGAAATAATGATAATCAAATCCTTGATTACAGCAACACTCATAAAAGTGACAAAACAATTACACTGACAATCATGTTACGTTATTTGTAAAATGTTTCCTTTTCTTTTTCATAACTTCTTTAACACACTACTTCTCCACTGTGAAGCGCGGGTATTTTGCTAGTTATAACTTATAAAGTTGAAATTCAAAATTTAAATATTACTCCATGAAGTGAAATTATTTCCGATCACTACTTAATTACATTTGATTTAGTCCTGCCCTTGCCAACACACTCCCAGATTTAAAAAAAGACAGTGCGACATCTAGATTGTAATTCTGCTTCAAAATTTATAGATACTTTGAGTAAGTCGAGTGTAATTTTGGAAAACCATTTAGATCAGTTAACATCAAATGTAAGTGTGGAATACAATTTAGATCAGCTAACATCACATTATAATGTGACCTTGAGAGATGCTCTGGGGCCTCACGTATAACGCCGTGTGTAGAATTCGCACTATAACATGACGTAAGCATTACGCACAGAAAATTCCAGATGCAGGAATCTGTGCGTAATCCAACTTCTGCGTTAGTCCGCTCCATAAATCTCGATCAGCGTGAAAACTAACGCACATGCATGCGCCTTCTGTCCCACCCCGTCTACTCCCAGAATTACGCCTCTTTGAATATGCAAATCAATATAAACAGACCTTAAACTTAGGGTTCTGTGAAAAGGCAATGGAAAAAGCAAGAGGGAAAATATAAGAATTTCAGCGAATAACAAGTGGAGGCAAAGAAAAACGTACTATTTGTTGGTTTATACAGTAGTATAATCAACAAAAGGAAGTTGACCGAGTGACATAGCGTGTTGGAGAAACAAGCTCAAGTTCACAAAGTCACACAGTGCCCGCCATAAAGAAGTTGTCACATTTCAAAGTCACCGTGAAAAGGCGAGACGTAGCCCAACGTCTTAGAGTCATATAGAAGCTTATTAGGGTACAGTGAGAAAAAAAGGCACAGAGTAGGAAAAAAGCACGAAATGTTAACACCAATCTCGAAATATCCACTTTAATCACGTAGTTTATTCTATCATTAAAGTAGAACATAAACTTCATCTTAAAATAATTTAATTTACTAGTTTCTCAAATCCCATCATAACTAAAGTAGCACGTTAAATGCTTTGTTTTGTATTTGATCTTCAATGTGCTGTATGTGTGTGAATCACTATGTGCTTCTGTTCTTTCTCCGACAGGACAAAATCCATTACATTCATGATTTTACAGCTCTCTGAATAATTAAAATACTGAGATGTATACAAGATATCATTGTCATGATGATTAGAATGAAGGCATGTTATTAAGAACACGATGGCGCAGTGATTGTTCATGTCTCATACAAGATGCTGCTGCGCCATGTGCGACCTTCGATGAAATAATTTATTGTAACAGTACTGTCTCTTTCAAACGTGCCAACCTTCAATTGTTGTCCTTACTTTTCTTTCCCCAAATACCCAATCGCCACACAAGCAGCTCTGTAATAGATGTTAAGCCTGTATACTTACGACGACGATTCTTCAAAACTTTTAAGGAACACTGAAATATCTTCACAGTACGTGTTTAATTATTCTATCCTTCCAGTGTCACGCCAGTCTCGGCAAATATACAGCGCAAGGCAGGAACAATACGTGAACATGCAAGTGCTGCGGCACCGTGTCCTCACTTGTTTAATTATTAAAAATACAGATTATTTAAATGAAGTTAAAGTTTTATCTGTAAAATATAATCAACATATTTTGCTGCATTTCATCTTACAAATGATATCATCACCATATGTAAATACGTGCTTTATAAAGTGGCGCAGGTTGTATAATATAACTGTAGTGCAAGTTTAAAGTGGGGTAATTGTACTTATAAGTACAAACAGTTCTACAAGGAGCAATTGATTGAGTGTGTTTATAGTTCTTGGGATGAAACTGTTTCTGAACTGCCAGGTCTGTACAGGAAAGGCTTTGAAACGTTTTGCCGTGGCTGAGGCAGAATGGGCTTAATGCTGTATACCGATAATTCTATTTCTGATCAGCTGCTGCTGCGATTCACCACTCAGATACAGTGATATAAATATTCCGAGTGGTGCAGTGAGAATAATATGGAAAAAAAAGATCCGCTGTGGCAACCCTTAAAGGGAGCAGCTGAAAGAAGAAAAAGAAAGTGTAGTGAGAGTAACAACGCAAAAGCAGTTATGGAATTTGGAATACTATGGCTATTTCCTGGACCATTATATTGTTACAAGTTAATTACAATCAGATGCATTACACTAATAAACAATATGCGGTTAGTTTCAGTGTATTTATAAAGCCATGTCAGGAAAATAAAGAGTAACCACACAGGAACAGTAGCACTGCTTTGACGCTGGGTGCCGCCATTCTGCAAAACCGAGCGGAGAACTTGCGTACAACAAGGTATGAGGTACCATGGAAAAGTGCATGCCTTTATGCCAAGTGTAGGCTTTATACATTGCAATTTGAACGTGGAAAAATTTCTTGCGCAACATTTCTGTGCGCATGCACCGTTCATACATGAGGCCCCTGGACACAGTGGCTCCCCTTAAAACAAAAGTGATCAAAGCGCATAGAAACTCTCCCTGGTATAATGAAAACACTCATGCTCTTAAATTAGAGTGTCGAAAACTGGAGCACAGATGGAGAACAACAAAACTACACGTCCTTCAAATTGCATGGACAGAGAGTGTTGATAAATATAAAAAAAGACCTCTTTAAAGCTCGCTCAGAATACTATTCTACATTAATAGACAGCAATAATAAAAATCCTCGGGTACTGTTTAGAACAGTGGCTAAATTAACAAATAGGAATTCAGATCAACAGTGCAAAATACCAACAGATATTAGCAGTATAGACTTTATGAACTTCTACAATGAGAAAATTAAAAATATAAGATCACAGATCTCTGCATCCCAGTACAAACCAAATACTAGCTTAGCAGATCCTGTCTCACATTGCATTCAGCACTTTAATAATTTTAATCCTGTAACTGAGCAGGAAGTCTTATCTTTAATTTCTAAAATTAAGCCCACTACTTGTTCCCTAGATTCAGTGCCAACAAAACTAGTAAAAAGTGCAATGGATGTTCTTGCAGTGCCTATTCTAACATTATCAATAGTTCATTATTGCATGGCACAGTACCTGATGCACTAAAAGTGTCAGTCATTATACCATTACTTAAAAAGTCAGACCTAGACCCACACATACTAAATAATTATAGGCCTATTTCAAATTTACCGTTTCTCTCTAAAATACTAGAAAAAGTAGTCGCCCGTCAGCTTCAGTCACACCTTACCTTTACAATCTATTTGACAAATTCCAGTCTGGTTTTCGCACTGGTCATAGTACAGAAACAGCACTAACACAGGTTGTAAATGACATTCTGATATCCTCTGATGAAGGAAACTCCACTGTAAGTACTGTATGTTGTTGGAATTAAGTGTAGCATTTGAAACCACTGACCATTCTATTTTACTGCACAGGCTAAAAAATGATGTTGGGCTTACAGGCCACGTGCTCGCTTGGTTTAGTTCTTATTTATCAAATCGATTCCAATATGTACAGAAATGTGCTGACAGTACTCAGTCATTATACACAGAAGTTCAATATGGTGTCCTGCAGGGCTTAGTACTGGGACCTTTACTGTTTTCACTTTACATGCTTGCAGTGGGATCTATCATTAGGAAACAATGTTAATTTTCACTTGTATGCAGACGACACCCAGTTATACCTTTCATTTAAATCAAATGAAGTTTCTCAGATGTTGTCTTTAATTAGTTTTGTTAGCGAATTAAAGGAGTGGATGAATGTGAACTACTTGTCTTTAAATACAGATAAAACAGAGATGTTAATTGTTGGAGGGAATGATGCTGATCACAATAATCTGTCATTATTTGGAAACCCAATTAATTTTACTGAATCAGCCTGCAATCTACAAGTTATCTTTGACTCTAGCATGTCATTTAAAGCGCATATTACAAAGTTGTCCAAAACATGTTTCTTCCATCTTAAAAATGTTAGGAAATTAAGGCGCTTTCTAAATAAACATTTATCTCTAGTAGGATTGACTACTGCAATGTGGTGTTCATTGGCTGTTCAAACTGTTCTCTATACAGCCTCCAGTTAATCCAAAATGCGGCTGCAAGAATTATTACAAGAACAAGAAAATACGAACACATAACTCCAGTTCTTAAATCCTTACACTGGCTTCCAGTTAAGTTTAGGGCAGATTTCAAAATCCTCCTTTTAACATATAAAGCATTAAATGGCCAAGGTCCGGCTTACTTGTCTGAACTTATCATGACTTACAAACCTGAGTGCACATTAAGATCTCAAGATGCCGGTCTGCTTATGATTCCAAGGATTAATAAAATAACAGTGGGAGGTCGAGCTTTTAGTTACAGGGCCCCTAAACTGTGGAATGGTCTGCCTGCTACAATAAGAGATGCCCCTTCGGTCTCAGCTTTTAATCCTGACTAGAGCTGCTGATTAACTGTACATACTGCATTCTCTGTTGTTAGTCATAAGCACTAAAACATAAGTAACATGATAGTTATAAATTGGATACTAACCTTCACCTATTCCATTTCTCTTCTCGGTACTCAAATGTGGCACTTGGTGCCATGGCCCACCTACCAAGTTGTTTTGCCTGCCTAAGGTAAAGTCATCCCTGATGGAGGATCACAGGAATCGTGGGAAAGCGGGGTCCTTTCATCGGACTGGCTGGCCCAGCACTGTTCAGCCGTGGAATGGCTAAATGAGGAGAGTCAGCTTGATGGATGAGGTCTCCAGGATTTTAAAAATATCCAAATCTTATTATATGATATTATCTGCTGTTAAATTCTGCTCCGTGCTTCTAAAATTTTTATTTTTATACTGTATTGAGGATTTGCTCTGTTTTGTGTATTTTGTTGTATTGACCCCCTTCTTTTGACACCCATTGCAAGCCCAACCTACCAGGAAAGGGGTCTCTCTTTGAACTGCCTTTCCCGAGGTTTCTTCCATTTTTCCCTACAAGGTTTTTTGGGGAGTTTTCCTCGTCTTCTTAGAGAGTCAAGGCTGGGGGGCTGTCAAGAGGCAGGGCCTGTTAAAGCCCATTGCGGCACTTCCTGTGTGATTTTGGCCTATACAAAAATAAAATATATTGTATTGTACTAATTTAGCGTGAGCAGGAACACTCAATAAAACTGAATAAAAAAATAAAAATAAAAAATCAAGTGACGGTGAGATATGAAGAAGGCAGATTCATTCAGCAGCGTTTGTGTGCCAGCTTTTATCCCTCCAGATCAGAGAATGTCCAGTTCCATTGCCGCAAAACACCACTCACATCTACAGTTACTCCCACTTTCAAATAAAAACTAACAGCATCAGATCCCTAGGGTATGTATCGTGATTGTGACTGAGAGAATAAAAGTGAAAAAAAAAAAAGGTAACTTTTACAAGTCCTATAAATGTACACCGTCTGTAACAGACGCAAACCAAATGTATGTGTATACTGTATAATATTAACAATAAGAGCAACTCACTACTGAAAACGGCAAATATAGATGGCAGACAGGATCAAGCCGGGGACTCTTGATTACAAGTTACCAAATCTTACTGCTATGCCACAGAAGCTGTTGTATCGTCCTTGAACCTTTTGTGAAAGTGTTTATTTGATCTTTGGGCTTCAGGCTTCAGGCTTCACACGTTATATAGTTTATGCCAACATTTTGTCATTTACTACTAAAATATAAAAAAAAATTCTGTTTTAACAATGTGTTTACACAGATTATTATAGAAACAGAACACACATGAAATGCATGTGTTCCAAACAACAATTTATTATTTCCACTCTAAACTCCAGCACTTCACTCCCAGATAATCAAACAAGGCATGAGCTGAGAGAAGTTTGTGAATGTTCTGCGACAGTGGGGGGGGGGTTGAATAGCAGGCTGCTTGTCTTAATCGGCACATTTACCGGACAAAAGATGCTGACAGAGAGGTGCGAATGGATTTAAGGTGGGCCGGATCTACGAGTTTTTTCGTAGCCTCTGGTAATTCTAGTGTTAAATTAGACATACTTTTCGGCTTCATAGCTGTTATTGATATTTGATTCCTTACTGTTTGATAATTTCTTGTCACATTACATACACATACCAGAACTGCGCTTATATCAGTTCATTCATCTTTAAATTGTTGATCAATTGCAATGTTTCACATTTTGGAAATACAATCTGTGATATTTACTATTGAAGCAGAGGTTCTGTACTAATTAACTTTCCTCATAATTCTTCTGCTAAAAAAAAAACACTCTTGCCTTCAGACTTAGGAGATGAAATGACAAAGTGAGAAAAACTATATATTCAGTACAACTCTACAGCCTTCTTCTATGATGTTTTTTGGCAGAGCAGGCAAGACGGTCTTAAGCCTTGTTCACTAACCAAGATTACTTTGAGCTATGTGGTCCTTGCAGTTAATCCAATTTGAATAACAGGAAAACTGCTAAAAAAAAAAAAAAAAAATACAAAAATACAACACAGTTGGCATATGGATGGAAAGCTGTGAGGTGCTACTTCCTATGAATATGAAACATGAACAACAACAACTGCCCTACATTTAATTAACACTGGATTTATGAGTATTTTTTCCATAGCCTTGGTAATTCTAGTGTTACACAAGTTTAAAAAAAAATCTCCTTGAGTCCCCCTAATCATTTATTGAATATGAATTTACAATTTAACTACAGGAGAAAATATGGCAAATAAATACCTTACTAATGACAGCATATTTTAATTTTATTTCTGACTACTGAAGAATCAGATGCTGGCAGTGTTGCAAAAATACCTTAATATGCAATTCTGCCCCAACATGCTCAAGGGTGGTACCTGCCATTACTTCCAAATTGTGCACCATTAGCTGATTAAGAAAAGATTTATTTTGTTGTGTCAATTACACTAAATGAATGCAGCAGTCCTGCAACCAAACTGACACAATTAGTTGTTCAAATCACTGATTTTTACTGACAACTCTGATTAGACTAAGCATGTGAAAAGATCCCCAGGGTAAACTGACACAAATACAAGGGCCCCATGTAAACTCTGCACAAAGTACACTTACATTAGTATTTGAGCCACTATAACATGTACATCTGTGATTGTCTCATATGTTCAGCACCCCAATACATACAACTACCTGAGCCTGTGAAGCCAACCAATAATACACTCTCTCTCAATTTTGTAGTTAGTCTTTTGACTGGTTGGGGTCACCTTGGAAAAGAAGAGGAATATGATAGCTACCACTGCCTTTTTTTAACCAATGGGATGAGTAGATTAGAGAATTTGCTCACTTATTTTTTTACCAAGAGGAACATAATTGGGGTGGTTAATCAAAAGCAACATATACCAAACTGTTGTAGGGCACAGTTCAGCATTGCTGCCACAACTTACATTTTGTGTTTGCCACCATTTAATGCTGTCTCCCTGTGTACAACTGCCCTTTTAGTTTACTGTCACATGCATTTCTGAGCCCCCACTGTATATTAACTGTTGGTTTAAGCAAACCTTTAAGTAAAAATGGCCGGCAAGCAATCAAGTTCAAGAAGATATTAGTCATACATTTTAGCCTGTTTATTAAATACTATTGTGTATAACACCTCAAATAGAAAGTGGGGAGAAAACTTCAAAATTAGTGTACCGTCTTCAAGACCTATCATTCAGCAATGTAAATACACTACACACCTACTCAAGGCGGAGCGGCAACTTTAATAGGAATTTTTAATAAGGCAAGATATCTATACTCGTGTGAATTCAACAGTTTCGCCACGAATGGATTTCCCAAAACTGCTGAACTCACTTAAAATAACCAGGGTACAGCTGATGACGTTTTAAAGCTTGCTTTTTGGAGTGAGGTATATGAAAGAAGTGTGCACAATTATGAGGAGAAATACTAAAGCTGATATCATATGCTCACAAGGTTATTTTTCAATACTGTTTACTAAAATATTGTTAAATAGACGACTTCTAGCAAACACTCGTGACTGAAAATGGAATGCCATATGAGCAATTAAATCTGTACGAATGATGCGGCTGAAGTTGTATTAAACTAGAAAATTATTTTTAAAATGTATCTTAACCTATTTCCACAGCTTGAAAACATGTAGGTAGCTCATTTTCACAGCTGAGGCTATCTTATAAAATTAAGTTCACCAGTATATTGTCTGCACAGGTCTGATCAAATAAATTAATAAATAATAAAAAAAAAACTTACACACAGCCTTCTGCAGAATTTCAAATCTACAGTGTCTTGCTTTGTTTTCAAACTGGAGGGGGCACTCCTTTCAGCTGTTGAGATTATTGAGTGAAAATCCGTGTCCCATTTACTACTTGCCAAAAAAATAATGCATACTTATATTGCCCACAATCCATTTCAAAAGCTTCTAGGCCGGGGTAATCAATTACAATCCTAGAAAACCAATTGTTTAATTAAAACCTGCTTATTTACAAATAAAGCAATATTTTTGGGTGTTAGTTTTGAACACTTGAATTGACGGACACGACTTTAAGATTTCTGTCAATTTTCAAAGACGCAACATCCATTAAAATAAAAATAACGTGGAATACATCTGTACCCTCAGAACAAACACTTCACCAACCCCAAAAAGATCAGATGAAAAATACGGAGTACAGTATGGGTCATATATTGGTACGGCGTAGATTCTTTACCGTTTACTTAAGAGAACTATGTTGCTTCACTTCTTAAACTTACCCCATGCTTGGCTTGAAGCTCTGCAAATCGCTGTCTTCGGATAACTTCTAATTCTTCATCAGCCATGTTCGGATTTTCACGTAACAAACTATCCCCGCCCCAAATCTTCACTTCGCTTAAGTAATGTTTTTCCGGTTCACATTAAAAGACAAATGTAAGGCTCTGTCATTACCCGATCTGCGTGCCTACCCGATTTGCGCACGCAGGCGTATTGAAGGCCTAACATGCCGTAAAGTGTTCACGCATGCGTTAAACAGATTGGGCAGCACCGTAAAGTGTGTGATGACGCTGCCTTTCAATACGCTCGCGCATTCAGATCGGGCCGGCAACGGGAACCAGGAAGTGACACACACAGCATGCGCTTAATGAAAAAAACATTAAAAAAAAAAAATCACTTTACGGCACGACCCGATCTGAACACATGGAGCACAATTTGACATTACGGTTTATTCATTTTAGTTCTACATTAGTTGACCATAATGAAAATATTCATCCTGCAAAATAAACGAAGCAGCCTTTGTGGCGTAAAGTTGATGTCCAATGTTCGATCGCCGTAAGAGGAAGCTTAGGTGTGCACGCCTGATTAGCCCCAATTAGGGCGAACTACACGCTATGTACTCTGTATTATTTGGCAGGTACTAATATATATATATATATATACAGTATATATATATATATATATATGTGTGTGTGTGTTATATAAAGTATGTACTGTTTTTATTTTCCCACTCACGTAATAAATCATATAAAGTTTCCTTTCCTTTTGATCTATTGTTGCAATTTCCCACTTATGTGCAAATTGTGTTTGTTTAAAAATATCTTTAGACATCAATTATTATTAATAAAATTGCCATTTGTCTTAAGGCATCAGGTTCACAAAACCTAATGTATCCAACCAGTTTTATAGAAATATATGGTCCTTTTTCAAAAAAAGAAAAGAATTAACACTGTGTTACATTTCATTGTGCTGACTGTCCCTGTTTAGTATAAACTGTGACTGTCCACTTGTTAAAATTCTTTAATTCGTTCTCAGTTCTGCAATCAGGTCAGATGCTGAAGAAATGAAGAGCATAAAGCCACTGGTTCAAATCCTCATTTATTCCAATGGCTATTAATCTTACAGAGAAATTTAACTTTATATCCACAGACTAAAATTAAGGAAGTGTGCTGTTATCACTTGAATCAACCTATTTGATCTATTATTTTTTTACATTAAGTGCTTGTTGCTGTAGTTCATATTTGTAATACATTTGTTCTTAATGATGTGTTTTTAATGTTATTTCAAAGCGTCTCTGTAAAACCCGCTGAGAAACCAACTTACTTATTAATATAATAATACTGAACTGAATTTGACAGCTGTAAAATAAAATATTCTCCACTAACTGCGCAGAATTTAAACAGCATGACGTAGTTCAGTTTATGATGAACAGCATGTGGATGGAGTGCAGTGATATTCATTCTTACAAGTTTAATCAACATAACACAGCGCTGTTTGTGTGCAGACTCCTCATCTCGTGTGAATTGTTTTATTCACCCATATTGATATTGAGTCAGTTCATTATTATAACTTTAAAAAAGGAAATACAATACACTTATCGTACATTTTTATTGAAGGAATAAATGGTATGTTTAAAAATAAAAGTGAAAGATCTGTGAACAATGTTTCTTAAAAACAAATTATACACACACCCATATTTATATGTATATATATATTAGGAGTAGAAAATTCAGTAATCATAAAGATGTATAAATGATAAATTCATTTAACTAGAACACAACTACAATGAAAATGGCCAACAAGTGGTGGTGTTAAAAACTATTAGGGAAGGAGAACACAAATATATTTACAGATTTTTTACCTTAGTATTTAAAAAAAATGCTAGCCAAGGTTTTGAACACAATAAAAGTGAATCATTAAAATTGTCAAAAAATGCTATTTTAGCTTTATGAACAAGATGCTACTCAGAGTCAGAGTTCTTATCCAGCAATATTCCACAAAAATTCTGTTCTATTTAAACTGACATTTTTCCAGATCTGTCCTTTAATATTTGTTCACTAATAACATTTCTATATCACCTTTGCTTACAAGTGCAGCTCAAATTGCTCCACAAAAATATACAGTTACAAAGAAAACTGAAGGCATTATAAAAGTAAATGAGAAGCAAATGGAGGGGTCCTTGTCCATTGTAATAAATACACTACCTGGTCAAATGGCTGGGGATAAAGACAAACTTGCAGCCTTCAAGGACACTGGAGATAATAAACCTCTGGGGGTCCCAAGCCAAAGCCCGCACGGCTCCCTTTGCACATCCCAGTATACATGATTGTGGCCGTCTCACTCCAATCACGATTCCATTTCAGGACGTCTTGTGAACTTTTCTTCTGTCACAGGCGGTTTGAGTTGATGTAACAGACGGCGGAGACGCAGGGGGGCACCATTGCAATAAACTGGGAAAAAAAACAACTGAGAAAAACAGCAGAGGTTAGTGCCCAGTGCAGAGCTTACAAAGTGTACACAGTACCATTTCTAAACTATTATAACCAATGCAAGTAAGTTTTTCAAAATGCTTGACATTTGTAGCCTGGCACTTCTCTATTGGCAAAGCACTCCAGATTTTGTTGCACGAGTACAGAAAGCTGCTGGTTTTTATGGTTGATCTTGGAATAAAAAGCAAAGTAACGTTTCAGACAAGAGATGTTGGGAGCAGACACTCCAAAATACAGGCAGGGTCCAAAATACTCAAAACCTTCTAATTATTTAATAGAACCTTAAAATCAATTCTAAGTGAGACAGACAACCAGTGTAATGAGACTGAGACAAAAAGGTCAATACCTCGTGATCACTTGGCAAAGGCACAGCAGATCAGACCAGAAATTGAGATGGAGGATTCCAGAAGTGTCAGAAGGGCCAGCCGCTACTTCAACATAGCACACATCTCTCTGTCCTTCTTCTTTAACTGCTGCCCCATAACACGGCCAGGCTCTTCTACTTCACTGTGACTGTTAAAAACATAAACACAGTAGATATTCACTCACAGAGTTCAAACATTAATAAAGTGTACTCTCACTTCTTATTCTGCCTTCTTTCTTGGTTCACCTGTAGATCAATTATTAACGAAGTAAACCATCACAATAGATAAAGGTCTGCTTAGAGTAACGTCTAACTAATAATATTATTCTTAATTGTGTTTTTTTTGTTGTTGGATTTTAAAAGAACCCCAACTTAACTGTCATTATATGTAACATCATTTTTTTCCTTTTACATTACACATACAGTAGACATTGTGTTACAATCTCTGTATATCTGAACTTCTAATGTGTTGTGCTCAGGTGTCGGTACTTACATGAAAACATCTTTGTTTTTCACTCCTACCTTATTTTTGTATTAATTTAAAATCAAGTCTCGGTTCTTTCAAAATCCAACAACAAAGCACAGTAACTTAAGAACATAAATGTTATTTTACAAAACAGAACAATATCCCAGTTTAGTGACTACTGGAACTGATGCACCTCAGTCTCTGTGTTTTTGAGGATTCGCACTCTGAGGCTTTCTGTCTAAAATTAAAAAGCCATGTTAGTTACTGGACAGAGTGAGCAGACATACAGTACAGTATTCAAGGCAGCAAAATATTACAGATCAAGTAATAAATATGGGGAGGCTTTGCAGCAATTGTGCACAAGTTACTTTTGAAACTGAAAGCCTCAGTAGTCTTACCTGTAGAAATAGCAAATCTAACATGAACTGCATATCATCTTGAACTGGAAATCTTAAAAACAGAAGAAAAGAACATCCAGTTCTGTCTCAGAATTCGGGTACACTGGCATCTGTTCAGCCACATGGAAGGCTGGTTGCCACCAGGTATCCTGTAGGGTCAAGACAGAAAAAACACAATAAAGGGGCATTGTTTTTCTAACTGCAGCAATAAGAAATAAGTTCTCTCTAAGGAGCAAGGCTCCTCCATTATATTCAGTTAAATGTATGTATGTGAACTTCTATAAGCTTATAACACATGACAACAGCAGGTGCCCAGCCTGTCACTGTGCCACATCAGACGCACACTACACTTCTCTGATGGCTTTGGATATAAATTTTAAAATTGCCTGTTTTCAACCATGGAATTTTTTTCTACTAAATAAGGTTAAAGAAATCCATTAACAATTTGTAATGCTATTATCTGCATCCTGCTTTCTTGTAATCACTTAGTTGTTGCTACTCTTCTATGTAATATAGCCTTCATCGTTATATTTTGTTAACTTTATTATGGAAAAACTATTGCATTGATGTAATCTGATATCAACATAATAAAAAAGATGGCTTTGGAGGGCACACTTTACACCGATCCAGTGTCAGTCCTGCACTCCTAATTCTATTCCTAATTCGACACCTCGATTACATTGTTTTGCTTAATTATTAGCACGCCATTCGCTCTTTAATATAAAAAATGTGGACAAATGTTAAAAGAAACACATCACCAAATGCTAATAGGGTGTTACGAAATAAATGACATACATCTATTAATCCATTAACCCAAACACGGAAAATGCTGTGATTTTTACGATTAAACCACGAGATTACGAAGTGGTTTAACTAAAAGTGATGTACAGTGATCCCTTGCTGTATCGCGCTTTGACTTTCGCGGTTTTGCTCTATCGCGGATTTTATATGTAGGCATATGTAAATGTATATTGCGGATTTTTCGCTGATTCGCGGATTTCTGCGGACAATGGGTCTTTTAATTTATGGTACATGCTTCCTCAGTTTGTTTGCCCAGTTGATTTCATACAAGGGACGCTATTGGCGGATGGCTTAGAAGCTACCCAATCAGAGCACGTATTACATATTAACTAAAACTCCTCAATGCTATAAGATATGCCTCCTGCGCGGTGCTCGATTGTTTGCTTGTCTCTGCCTCTCTCTCACCCTCTCTGACATTCTCTGCGCCTGACGGAGGGGGTGTGAGCAGAGGTGCTGTTTGCACAGAAGCTGTTTGCCTAGTGGATACGCTCCTCTAAGAAATGCCGCTTTATCGAGGTGCGTCCAAAAGCACACTTATTGATTTTTTGATTGTTTGCTTTAATCTCACGCTCTCTCTCTCTCTCTGGCGTTCTCTGCGCTTGACGGAGGAGATGTGAGCAGAGGGCTTTTGCACAGAGGCTGTTTGCTTAGAAGATAGGGCGCTCCTGTAAAAATGCTGAAAGGCTACCTTCGCATTGATCCCTTCATTGCCGCTGCTTTATCGCGGTGCTTGCATACTTAAAAGCGCAACAGCCCTGTTGATTTTTCATTGTTTACTTTACTCTCTCTCGGACATTCTCCGCTCCTTACGCGCACTTTGAAGAGGAAGATATGTTTGCATTCTTTTAATTGTGAGAAAGAACTGTCATCTCTGTCTTGTCATGGAGCACAGTTTAAACTATTGGCTAAAGGGTGTTATTTCATGTCTAGAGGGCTCTAATAATGTTAAAAAACGTATTTAGAAGGTCGTAAACAGGTTTTCTATGCTCTAACTGCGAAAATATTAAATTTATAAATAAAGAATCCTACTTCGTGGAAATTCATTTATCTGTCTGGAGCGGATTAACGCGATAAACAAGGGTTTACTGTATAACTGTGCGGAAAATATTTATAAACAGTGTGGGAGAGTTTCTAAGGGCTTAAAATATATAAAAATAATCATACAAACATATGGTTTCTACTTCGCGGATTTTCACCTATCGCGGGGTTCTGGAACGCATAACCCCGCGATCAAGGAGGGATTACTGTACTTACAAAAAGCTGTAGATGGCCATTATAAAGTTCACAGACACACGTCGAATTTCATTTTGCTCCCTCTTCATTCGACAGGAGTTAAATTTTTCAGGTGACACATTTTCCATGACGTTCTAAAATTCAAAAGTTGCCATCTTTTCCAGTAACAAGTCCACTTACAGACGGAGTTAAAGGAAAACGCAAAAATGACTCGCAAGTACAAATCAAACCTGGCAGTGGCGTGTGTAAGTAAAAGATTCGACATCGCGCAGAACAAATCGGGCAGCGTCGTGAAATGAATTTTTAATTAAGCACAGAGCGCGTGTGCGAGACAAATTGGATGGGGACTCATGTCGCAAAGTAAAAAAACGCAGATCGGACAGGGTCGTAATAGTAAAGCTCTGCGCATGCTTGCGCAAATCGGGTAGGCACCGCAGATCGGGTAGCGACAGTCTCTGTCTATAGACATATATAGATAGACGATGTCGCTACCCAATCTGCGTGCCTACCATTCTTGCGCAAGCGTATTGAAAGCCTAACATGCCGTAAAGTGTTCACGCATGCGTTAAACAGATTGGGCAGCACCGTAAAGTGTGTGATGACGTTGCCTTTCAATACGCACGCGCATGCAGATCGCGCCGGCAACGGGAACTAGGTAGTGACACACACCGCACGCGCTTAATGAAAAAAACATTAAAAAAAAAAAAATCACTTTATGGCACGACCCGATCTGAACTGTGCAAACTGTGCAATTTGACATTACGGTTTATTCATTTTAGTTCCACATTAGTTGACCATAATGAAAATGTTCATCCTGCAAAATAAACAAAGCAGCCTTTGTGGCGTAACGTTGATGTCCAAGGCTCGATCACTGTAAGATGAATCTTGTGTGCACACCTGATAAGCTGTGTACTCTTTGTATTATTTGGCAGGTACTAATATATATATATATATATATATATATATATATATATATATATATATTATATAAAGTATGTAGTGTTTCTATTTTCCCACTCACTAATAAATCATATAAAGTTTCCTTTCCGTTTTGATCTATTGTTGCAATTTCCATCTTATGTGCAAATTGTGTTTGTTTAAAAATATCTTTAGACATCAATTATTAATAAAATTGCCATTTGTCTTAAGGCATCAGGTTTACAAAACCAACCAGTTTTATAGAAATATATGATGCTTTTTCAAAAAAAGAAAAGAATTAACACTGTGTTGCATGGCATTGTGCTGACTGTCCCTGTCCTTCGTATTAACTGTGACTGTCCACTTGTTAAATTCTTTAATTCATTCTCAGTTCTGCAGTCAGGTCAGAGGCTGAAGGAGTCGAGAGTATAAAGCCACTGGTTCAAATACTCATTTATTCCAATGGCTATTAATCTTACAGAGAAGTTTAACTTTATACCCACAGACTTAAATTAAGGAAGTGAGCTGTTATCATTTGAATCAATCTATTGGATCTATTTTTTTTTAACAGTAAGTGCTTGTTGCTGTAGTTCATATTTGTAATTCATTTGTTCTTAATGATGTGTTTATAATGTTATTTCAAGGCATCTCTGTAAAACCCGCTGAGAAACCAACTTACCTATTAATATAATAAAACTAAACTGAATTTAACAGCTGTAAAATAAAATATTCTCCACTGAGCAGAATTTAAACAGCATGAAGTAGTTCAGTTTATGATGAACAACATGTGGACGGAGGGCAGTGATACTCATTCTTACAAGATTAATTAACACAACGCACCGCTGTTTGTGTGCAGACTCCTCATCTCATGTCAGTGATTTTATTTACCCATATTGACACAGAGCCAGTTCATTTTTATAACTTAAAAAAAGGAAATACAATACACTTATCATACATTTTTATTGAAGGAATAAATGGTACATTTAAAAATAAAAGTGAAAGATCTGTGAACAATGTTTCTCAAAAACAAATTACACATACCCATATTCATATGTACTGTATATATACTGTATATGTATATATATTATGAGTAGAAAATTCAGTAATCATAAAGATGTATAAATGGGAAATGCATTTAACTAGAACACAACTACAATGAAAATGGCCAACAAGTGGTGGTGTTAAAAACTATTAGGGAAGGAGAACACAAATATATTAACAGATTTTTACCTTAGTATTTAAAAAAAATGTTAGCCAAGGTTTTGAACACAATAAAAGTGAATCATTAAATTTGTCAAAAAAGGAAAAATGCTATTTTAGCTTTATGAACAAGATGCTACTCAGAGTCAAAGAGTTATTATCCAGCAATATTCCATAAAAATTCTGTTCTATTTAAACTGACATTTTTCCTGATCTGTCCTTTAATATTTGTTCAGTAATATTTCTACATCACCTTTGCTTACAAGTGTAGCTCAAATTGCTCCACAAAAATATACAGTTACAAAGAAAACTGAAGGCATTATAAAAGTAAATGAGAAGCAGACGGAGGAGTCCTTGTCCTTTGTAATAAATACACTGCCTGGTGAAATGGCCGGGGACAAAGACAAACTTGCAGCCTTCAAGGACACTGGAGATAATAAACCTCTGGGGGTCCCAAGCCAAAGCCCACACAGCCCCCTCTGCACATACAATACAATACAATACAATACAGTTTATTTTTGTATAGCCCAAAATACACAGGAAGTGCCGCAATGGGCTTTAACAGGCCCTGCCTTTTGACAGCCCCCCAGCCTTAACTCTCTGAGAAGACAAGGAAAAACTCCCAATAAAAACCTTGTAGGGAAAAATGGAAGAAACCTCGGGAAAGGCAGTTCAAAGAGAGACCCCTTTCCAGGTAGGTTGGGCGTGCAGTAGGTGTCAAAAGTAGGGGGTCAATACAATACAATATACACAACAGAACAACATCCCAGCATACATGATTGTGGCCGTCTCAGTCCAATCACAATTCCATTTCAGGACATCTTGTGAACTTTTCTTCTATCACATACAGTTGGAGTTGATTTAACAGATGGTGGAGACGCAGGGGGGCACCACTGCAATACACTGGAAAAAAACAGAAAAACAGCAGAGGTTAGTGCCCAGTGCAGAGCTTACAAAGTGTACACAGTAACATTTCTAATCTATTACTAACCAATGCAAGTAACTAAGAAAAAGCCAAATTAGAAAAGTGGGCTTGTTGAAGTTTTTCGAGATGCTTGACATTTGTAGCCTGGCACTTCTCTATTGGCAAAGCACTCCAGATTTTGTTGCACGAGTACAGAAAGCTGCTGGTTTTTATGGTTGATCTTGGAATAAAAAGCAAAGCAACGTTTCAGACAAGAGATGTTGGGAGCAGACACTCCAAAATACAGGTAGGGTCCAAAATACTCAAAACCTTCTAATTATTTAATAGAACCTTAAAATCAATTCTAAGTGAGACAGGCGGCCAGTGTAATGAGACCGAGACAAAAAGGCCAATACCTCGTGATCACTTGCCAAAGGCACAGCAGATCAGAGCAGGGATTGAGATGGAGGATTCTAGAAGTGTCAGGAGGGCCAGCCACTACTTCAACATGGCACACATCTCTCCGTCCTTCTTTTTTAACTGCTGCCCCATAACACGACCAGATTCTTCTACTTCACTGTAACTATTAAAAACATAAACACAGTAGATATTCACTCACGGAGTTCAAACATTAATAAAGTGTACTCTTACTTCTTATTCTGCCTCCTTTCTTGGTTCACCTGTAGATCAATTATTACCAAAGTAAACCATCACCATATATAAAGGTCTGCTTAGAGTAAAGTCTAACTAATAATATTTTTTTAAATTACTTTGGTTTTTTGTAGGATGTTGAAAGAACCCCAACTTAACTGACATTATATGTAACATCGTTTTTTCCTTTTACCTTACGCATACAGTAGACATTGTGTTACAATCTCTGTATATCTGAACTTCTAATGTGATGTGCTCAGTGTCAGTACTTACATGAAAACATCTTTGTTTTTCACTCCTGCCTTAGTTTTGTATTAATTTAAAATTAAGTCTCGGTTCTTTCAAAATCCAACAACAAAGCACAGTAACTTAAGAACATAAATGTTATTTTGCAAAACAGAACAATATCCCTGTTTAGTGACTGCTGGTACTGATGCTCCTCAGTCTCTGTGTTTGTGAGGATTTACACTCTGAGGCTTTCTGTCTAAAGTTAAAAAGCCATGTTAGTTACTGGACAGAGTGAGCAGACATACAGTACAGTATTCAAGGCAGCAAAATGCCTTGCTAACACTTTTAGCAAATGTTTTACTTATTTGTTAAATTCAGTAGGATTTTGTCAGATTGTCAAAGGTCCAACTCATAATCATAACCATACATTAGATTTAATTATAACTTACAAAGTTGAAATTCAAAATTTAAATATTACTCCATTAAATGTAGTTATTTCCGATGACTTCTTAATTACGTTTGATTTAGTTCTGCCCATGCCAGCGCACTCGCAGTTTAAAACAAAGACAGTGCGACATCTAGATTGTAATTCTGCTTCAAAATTTATAGATACCTTGAGTAAGTCGAGTGTAATTGTGGAAAACCATTTAGATCAGTTAACATCAAATGTAAACGTGGAAAACAATTTAGATCAGCTAATATCACATTATAATGTGACCTTGAGAGATGCTCTGGACACAGTGGCTCCCCTAAAAACAAAAGTGATCAAAGCACATAGAAACTCTTCCTGGTTTAATGAAAATACTCGAGCTCTTAAATTAGAGTGTGAAAACTGGGCGCAGATGGAGAACAACAAAGCTACATGTCTTTCAAATTGCATGGACAGAGAGTGTAAATAAATATAAAAAAGCCCTCTTTAAAGCTCGCTCAGAATACTATTCTACATTAATAGATAGCAATAATAAAAATCCTAGGGTACTTTTTAGAGCAGTGGCTAAATTAACAAATGGGAATTCAGATCAACAGTGCAAAATACCAACAGATATTAGCAGTACAGACTTTATGAACTTCTTCAATGAGAAAATTAAAAATATAAGATCCCAGATCTCAGCATCACAGTACAAACCAAATACTAGCTTAGCAGACCCTGTGCACATTGCATTCAGCACTTTAATAATTTTAATCCTGTAACTCACCAGGAAGTCTTAACTTTAATTACTAAAATGAAGCCCACTACTTGTTCCCTAGATCCAGTGCCAACAAAACTAGTAAAAGTGCAATGGATGTTCTTGCAGCCCTATTCTAACCGTTATCAATAGTTCATTACTGCATGGCACAGTACCTGATGCACTAAAAGTGTCAGTCATTAAACCTTTACTTAAAAAGTCAGACCTAGACCCACACATACTAAATAACTATAGGCCTATTTCAAATTTACCATTTCTCTCTAAAATACTAGAGAAAGTAGTCGCCAGTCAGCTTCAGTCACACCTTACGCATTACAATTTATTTGAGAAATTCCAGTCTGGCTTTCGCACTGGTCATAGTACAGAAACGGCACTAACACGGGTTGTAAATGACATTCTGATATCCTCTGATGAAGGAAATTCCACTGTAATTATGTTGTTGGACTTAAGTGCAGCATTTGACACCATTGACCATTCTATTTTACTGCACAGGCTAGAAAGCGATGTTGGGCTTACAGGCCCGTGCTCGCTTGGTTCAGTTCTTATTTATCAAATCGATTCCAGTATGTACAGAAATGTGCAGACAGTACTCCATCATTATACACAGAAGTTCAATATGGTGTCCGCAGGGCTCAGTACTGGACCTTTACTGTTTTCACTTTACATGCTTCCACTGGGATCTCTCATTAGGAAACATAATGTTAATTTTCACTCGTATGCAGATGACACCCAGTTATACCTTTCATTTAAATCAAATGAAGTTTCTCCGATGTTGTCTTTAATTAGTTGTGTTAGTGAATTAAAGGAATGGATGAATGAGAACTACTTGTCTTTAAATACAGATAAAACAGAGATGTTAATTGTTGGAGGGAATGACGCTGATCACAGCAATATTTTGTCGTCATTTAACTCAGTTGGAATCCCAATTAATTTTACTGAATCAGCCCGCAATCTAGGAGTTATCTTTGACTCTAGCATGTCATTTAAAGCATATTACAAAGTCGTCCAAAACATGTTTTTCCATCTTAAAAATGTTAGGAAATTAAGGCTTTCTAAATAAACAGGATTGTGAGAAATTAATTCATGCATTTATCTCTAGTAGGATTGACTACTGCAATGCGGTGTTCACTGGCTGTTCAAACTGTTCTCTATACAGCCTCCAGTTAATCCAAAATGCGCTGCAAAATTATTACAAGAACAAGAAAATATGAACACATAACCCCAGTTCTTAAATCTTTACACTGGCTCCCAGTTAAGTTTAGGGCAGATTTCAAAATCCTCCTTTTAACATATAAAGCATTAAATGGCCAAGGTCCGCTTACTTGTCTGAACTTATCATGACTTACAAACCTGAGCGCACATTAAGATCTCAAGATGCCGGTCTGCTTAGGATTCCAAGGATTAATAAAATAACAGTGGGAGGTCGAGCTTTTAGTTACAGGGCCCCTAAACTGTGGAATGGTCTTCCTGCTTCCATAAGAGATGCCCCTTCAGTCTCAGCCTTTAAATCCCGGCTGAAGACTCACTACTTCAGTTTAGCATATCCTGACTAGAGCTGCTGATTAACTGTACATACTGCATCTCTGTTGTTAGTCATTAGCACTATAACATAAGTAACATGATAATTATATTTGAATACTAACCCTCACCTATTCTGTTTCTTTCTCGGTACCCAAATGTGGCATTGGTGCCACGCCCACCTGCCAAGTTGTTTGCCTGCCTATGGTAAAGTCATCCCTGATGGAGGATCACAGGAATCATGGGAAAGAGGGTCCTTTCATCTGAGCAACGTTTCAGCCGTGGCATGGCCAAATGGGGAGGCAGCTAGATGGATGAGGTCTCCAGGACTCTAAAATATCCAAACCTAATTATGTCATATCATCTACTGTTAAACCGTACTTCTAAAATTTTTATTATTATGCTGTCTTAAGGAATTGTTCTGTTCTGTATATTGTATTGTATTGACCCCCTATTTTTGACACCCACTGCACGCCCAACCTACCTGGAAAGGGGTCTCTCTTTGAACTGCCTTTCCGAGGTTTCTTCCATTTTCCTACAAGGTTTTATTGGGAGTTTTCCTTGTCTTCTCAGAGAGTCAAGGCTGGGGGGCTGTCAAAAGGCAGGGCCTGTTAAAGCCCATTGCCGCACTTCCTGTGTGATTTTGGGCTATACAAAGATAAACTGTATTGTATTGTATTGTATTGTATAAAATATTACAGATCAAGTAATAAATATGGGGAGGCTTTGCAGGAATTGTGCATAAATTACTTTTGAAACTGGAAGCCTCAGTAGTCTTACCTGTAGAAATAGCAAATCTAACATGAACTGCACATCATCTCGTACTGGAAATCTTAAAAACAGAAGAAAAGAACATCCAGTTGTGTCTCAGAATTCGGGTACATTGGCATCTGTTCAGCCACATGGAAGGCTGGTTACCACCAGGCATCCTGTAGGGTCAAGACAAAAAAATACAATAAAGGGGCATTGTACTTCTAACTGCAGCAATAAGAAATAAGTTCTCTTTAAGGAGCAAGCCTCCTCTATTATATTCAGTTAAATGTATGTATGTGAACTTCTATAAGCTTATAACACGTGACAACAGCAGGTGCCCAGCCTGTCACTGTGCCACACCAGACTCACACCACACTTCTCTGATGGCTTTGGATATAAATTTTAAAATTGCATGTTTTCAACCATGGAATTTTTTTCTACTAAATAAGGTTAAAGTAATCCATTAACAATTTGTAATTCTATTATCCACATCCTGCTTTCTTGTAATAACTTAGTTGTTGCTACTCTTGTATGTAATATAGCCTTCATCATTATAATTTGTTAACATTATTATGGAAAAACTACTGCATTGATGTAATCTGATATCAACATAATAAAAAAATACAGACGGCTTTGGAGGGCACACTTTACACCCGTCGAGTGTCAGTCCTGCACTCCTAATTCTATTCCTAATTCGACACCTCGATTACATTGTTTTACTTAATTATTAGCATGCCGTTCACTCTTTAAGATAAAAAAAAATGTGGACAAATGTTAAAAGAAACACACCACCAAATGCTAATAGAATGCTACGAAATAAATGACATACATATATTAATCCATTAACCCAAACACGGAAAATGCTGTGATTTTTACGATTAAACCACGAGATTACGAAGTGGTTTAACTAAAAGTGATGTACTTACAAAAAGCTGTATATGTCCATTATAAAGTTCACAGACACACGTCGCATTTCATTTCGCTCCCTCTTCATTCGACTGGACTTAAATTTTTCAGGCGACACGTCTTCCATGACGTTCTAAAATTCAAAAGTTGCTATCTTTTCCAGTAAGAAGTCCACTTATAGACGGAGTTAAAGGACAACGCAAAAATGACTCGCAAGTACAAATCAAACCTGACGAGTGATGTGTGTCGTAAAAGATTCGACATGCGCAGAACAAATCGGGCAGCGTCGTGAAATGAATTATTAATTAAGCACAGAGCGCGTGTTTTATGACTCACGTCACTCGTCAGGTTTGAATTGCACTTGCGACGATTTTTTGTGTTGACGTTTATCTCCGTCTGTAAGCGGACTTCTTACTGGAAACGTTGACAACTTTTGGATTTTATAACGTCTTGAAAGACTATTTGTCGACTGAGAATTTTAACTCCATTCGAATGATGAGGGAGCGAAATGAAATCCGACGTATGTCTGTGAAGTTTATAATGGATACGTATAGCATTTTGTAAGTACATCGTATTGATGAAAAAGACCATAAGGATTTTCCTTTTTAGTTGCTATACGACATTCGTAATCTCGTGGTTTAAATGTGAAAGTCGCAGCATTTTCCGTATTTGGGTTAATGGATGCATTTAATTTATCTCGTAACACCCTATTAGAATTTGGTGGTGTGTTTCTTTTAACATTTGTTCGCATTTTTCATCTTAAAGAGTGAACGGCTTGCTAATAATCAAGCAAAACAATGTAATCGAGGTAGTGATGGGCGGAGTGAAGCCTCACGAAGCATCAAAACATTTGAAGCAATTGTGTCGGAAATCGTATCGAAGCTTCGAAGCATTTGACACTCACCTCTTTAGTGACCCCTCCTGGCCATTTTCATTAACATTACACAAACTCATGATCCACTTCAATGACGTCTGTTATAACTCTTATTGCTTTTATTTTTTCGCTGCTACAGACTGACAACGAAGAGAAGGGTTCGTCAGCAACTTCTAGTGTCTGATGTCTAAAAAATATAAATATATATATATATATATATATATATATATATATATATATATATATATATATATAACTAACGCCGACAAGCAGAATGCACTATACGATAGCAAGAGTTAAAATAAGACGCCTCACGCATGGATTCCGGCTCTTTCAATTAGTATTTACCTTTGCACTGTATCATTATAATCGCTCCTGTTATTAGTATTAGAATTAACCCTCATCTTTTCTTGAGATCACATTTAATAGCCTTAAATGTTTTCCTTGGTTTGACTTAATTAAAATGGAGTAGCGGAAAATAAAGGTTTATCCTGTACTTTGCCATGATATAGGTAAGCACATTTGACAAAGAAAAGGTGAAATCCTTAAATCAGCTGTTATTATTCGATCAAGTATTGAAATATTTCATTTATTAATACTTTACAATATTTTGTGGAGCACGAAAGTACGAGTTTGCTACAAAGAAATGGCGCCGTCAATGGCTCAACTAACTAAGGTGGTTGCTTTTCAAATTCTGAACGTAGTGCTAGCCCGAGTTCGATCCCACTTAAAGACTCATCAAAATTAACAATAATAAAAAAAAGGATCAGAATTGAAATCTTTATAACCAATTTGAACTAAATAATTTTGAGAGATACTGTGGAAGGATCACATAAGAGATCTGTTAGGGAATCACCAAAATCGCCATCAAAATCACGATGTCTAATTGCGTATGGCAGCTCACGTATTTACATTAATCCATTTCTATTCACTGCCATTCGACGTCCATGAACCCCTCCATTGAATAAGGCAATGGTTCTCAACCTGTGGGGCGCGAAGTAACAAAAAGGGGGCGAAGATGTGAAAAAGAAAACATCTGTTGGAACCAAAACAAATTAACTTAAACTACATTCTGATAATAGAACAATAAATACTGTATAGAGTTAGATAAATGTCGATAAAAGTTAAGTAGGTATAATCAAATATGCATCTACATTTCAAAAATGTTGGGGCGATTAAAACTGTTATGAAAACTCTGGTCGCAAATACTTAAAGGTTGAGAAACGCTGGAATAAGATGATAACAAACCCACTGTGGTAGATCAGGTTGAATTTGCTCTGCTGCACCAAACATTCAAAGGTGTCAATCCGGAGCACATCAGAGAGGCTGAGAGACACGGCGCAGATCAGTCACCGGCACACAGACACACACGGGGCACTCCAATGTGAGCAGTGCACATATCAAGGTCGGTTGTCCAGTCTGTATCATTCCTAAGCAATCTTCCAGTAATAGAGGCGCAATCCCAGTTACTAACACATTAACACTCAAAGCAAGAACACATTCCACCTTATCAATTTAATATTTAAAAATTTAAACCGCTAAACCCGCCATCAACAACTACAAAAACAGTTGAAATCGTTACTCAAATATTTTTTTTGTTATAGACATAAAACAAGATCCACATTTCCATTTGATATATCTTTACTAGTGTTCTCGCCTTGCTCGCTTCCGGTCCACGCTGGAATTTGCTGTTTAATAAAAAAAAAAAAAAGAAAATCAGACTCTTTTGGGTCATAATTTACAGAGGGTGGGCGTGGGACCCGAACCCACGTAAGCTTTAGTATGAAGCGGTACGCTACGCTGCACCACTAGTATTTTCAGGAGGATGGTATATAATGTATGTTTTTTAATGTATACATGTATGTATGTAGTGAAGACGAAAACAATTATATATAGATGTATACTATATGACATACCTTCAGTGTTGCATGAAAACGTTGCATGAGGCGAAGAATGGATATTTAGGAGAGTATTATAGTGAGAGATGTGTAGTCACCCGTATTGCTAAAGCTCTTCTTTGCAGCATTATGCATTCAACAAGTCGGCGTTTGTATGATGTATAATTTATAATTTTATTTTTTGCCACAATGTATTATCGGGCACGATCATTTAACATGTATTGATCATCTACAAACTTTCATTTCAATGGGAATTCTGTTGAGTTTTTTTAACTCTGTTGACGCCATATGTAGCCTACTTCAAACGGTAGCTCGTTGAACAAATAATGAGTGGAAGCTTTGCGCAGAGTACTGAGATTGCGTCATGACGGGCTTTGAACGGGTCTCCGAAGCCTCAGACATGCGTACTAGTGAGATGATGCGGACATACGAAGCCTCAGACATGCGTACTAGTGAGATGATGGCGGAGCTACGAAGCCTCAGACATGCGTACTACTGAGATGATGACGAGGCAACTGAAGCTTCAGACATGCATACAAATGAGATTGCGTCATGACAGGCTTTGAACGGGCATCGAAGCCTCAGACATGCGTACTACTGAGATGATGACGAGGCAACTGAAGCCTCAGACATGCGTACAAATGAGATTGCGTCATGACAGGCTTTGAACGGGCACGAAGCCTCAGACATGCGTACTACTGAGATGATGCGCGGCTACTGAAGCCTCAGACATGCGTACAAATGAGATTGCGTCATGATAGGGCTTCGAGCAGACATGGTCACTGGTTACTGAATCTTTGTAAAGCCTCAGCACACTGAAAGGCATTGACCTCTTAATTTTGAGAGTCTATCTGACACTTAACTCTCTAGTTATATTTTGTAATTCGTATTGACATTACACATTTCAGTTGATATGGTTAAGCTACAATTCAGGTAGTTGCTGAGAATTAATTATTGTTCTTGTGGATTGCTGTGATTTCCTTTGTCTGATACATAGTGTCAAAGATATATTGTCATATATTAACTTTATATATATATGAAAAGATTAGGTAAATCGTTCAACCTTTTATGGAACACTTAATTTTGTTCAAAACCGTACGTCATATAGTATACATCTATACATATAATTTTTTCGTCTTCATTAGGAGAATACAACAATGATACTCTCGTATCAATTAAACCATTTTAACGTGCATATGTCAAACAACATATTTCATCCCCGCAGTAAGAACAGTAGTAGTAGTTCAGTTGTGCAGAGCTCGTTAATTATCCGGATTAGGTGGCTCAGTGGTGTTGTCGCTCAGGTTCGTCGCTGATCCTCCTCTTGTGAAAGTTTTTTCTATTCCTCCATTTAACAAGCTTGGACGGATAGCGAGCGAATCGAGCTATCGAGGGAAGGTTGGGCCACCGTAGTCGGGCAGGTGCACACGCCCTAATTATATTGTGTATGTAAAGAGTTTCACTGTAAAATGTAATAAGCTTCATATTTGTGTGTTTGGAGACCCAGGTGTCGTACTGAATTTGTATTGTAGAAAAATAAACTACTGTCCATTATGCCTAAATGTGTCTTTTCGTGTCTGATCGCTATATGGCACTTCCAACTTGGGACAATTCGCTATAAACAGTTTCAGCCAACCAGCGCCTTCTAAACATGCAGAACGACAGTGTGAACCTTTATTGTAGCGGCGCAGCATCTTCGTTTCAGTCAGTCATTGTCCTGTTAGACTATTTACTGTTAAGTGCTGCTTGAGCTACCGTTTATAGTACAACAGGTGGCCTACGTAGTTCTTAAATCGATATTGAAATGCAACACAAGTCTCCTAAATTATTTATTGAAATGCCTACACTTACAGTGTCCGTTTTAGGAAGTCGTAGTTTTACTTGTTCCCGTTATTAAGAATTATAATTTCTCAGTGTCACATATTATTCGTTACTACTCGCGAGTCCCGTATCATTGAGATTCTGTTTTATATTCTGTATAAGGAAACTTTTAAAAGTAGCGTTGATTAAACTGACTATAGCAGACTTGTCATCTTCTTAAAATGATTTTATCGATTTGATATTGACAATTAATCATTAGGTCAAACATCAAGGAGGATTTGAGTTAGCATGGACTGCTGTTTCTTTTTTTCGTGACATCGCGTCAGTAGAGAGTGCGTCACGTTAACAATGCATTCTGTCCTAAGTGACAGCGCACACATTTTTTATATTTCCTAAAGGCCAATGTGTCTCAATTTTCTCATTAATATATTTTGACAGTGTCTTTTAGTGAGAATGATTATAAACATATTACCTGTGTTCATTTCCCATGTAGATCTGTAACGTTTGGTGAGTATAAATAATAATAACAACACATATAATAGTTATGTTGCATTGTTTATGATTAACAAAATTCATCGTTTATCTGAAATGTTCTACGTATACAGTCGATTTATTCCACTTCTGAAGGTGTACATTGTCGGTATTACTTTATTACATGTTATTACTTTAACATGGCCTTTTTATAACTTCACTTTAACTTAATCCTGATACTCTGTATGTTCAATTCTTCATAATAACTATTCATGGTGGCTCCAAAATCCATACTGACCCCTACTCTCTCTTCTGTTTCTTTTTCCGGTGGCCTGCGCCACCACCACCTACTCAAAGCATCATGATGCACCAACATTGATGGACTGAAAGCCAGAAGTCTACGTGACCATCATCATCAGGTCCTTCCATGAAAACCCTAAATACAAAGAGGACTGTTTGATTTATGTTAGGTAGATTGCCCAGAGGGGACTGGGTAGTCTCTTGGTCTGGAACCCCTACAGATTTTATTTTTTTCTCCAGCCTTTGGAGTTTTTTTTTTTTTTCTGTCCAGTCTGGCCATCGGACCTTACTCTTATTCTATGTTAATTAATGTTGACTTCTGTTTATTTTTTTTGTGTCTTCTATTTTTCTATTCATTTTGTAAAGCACTTTGAGCTACATTTTTGTATGAATATGTGCTATATAAATAAATGTTGATTGATTGATTGATATTCTCCATTGCATTTGCTCCAGAGTGTAACGTGTGCCAGTGTAACCGAGGGATGGCAGACGAGCTCACGTAATGGGTGACAAGGCACATTCTCATCCTGATGTCCAGGCTCTTGTCATAAATATTCCCATCTTGTGCTTTTCTCGTTCCTGCAAGTTTACTATTATTATTGGACATGTAGAGGAAATGTGTTTTATTTTATGTCTATGAAAGGAAGGACGGTAAAGCCTTGAATGAAACTGAGTGTTGATGCTTTGGGTAACAAGACAGGTTAAGGAGCAGAGAACATTGAATGTGACATTGACTGCGGGGGATTGTGTAACTGGAAGATGGTTTAAGAATACAGAAACGGCAAAAACTTAGTCTTTCAGTAATTCTATTTACATCAATTATTTACTCTGTTGTGCTGCACTTCGGAAGATTACTTATTTACCCCCCCAGCGCAGCCTTTGATAAGATGAATTCACAACTAAAGGAATGTTCATGACAAAGTCAGGTGCTTTTTTGAAAGTTTGGCTCCAGATGTGCTTATCCAGCTGCTCCTTCTTCTCAGTACTTGAGTGATCTTTACGTTCACCTTTGGATGAATTTGCAAAGTTTCTTTACAACTTTTTTGTCTCATTAACGCAGAAATCCGAGGCTTTCCTAAAATTGCAGAAGACACTGTTGATGGCGCTGATTCTGTTTTAAAGACAGTTGTGATTAGTTATGCAGAACACGCTTTTACTCACATTGCTTTTTGGAAATCAATAATACAAATCAGCAACAGATCTGGGAATCACTGAATAGTAAAAACGTTTAATGAGGAATGTCTTGCGCATATACTGGTGTAATGACCACGTCGGCTTTAGTGAAGCATTTCTTAGCCTCTGTGATATGATCGACATGGGGTAGAATAGATTCTGGATTGTTACAATACGTGCTACCTTACGCAAAATATGCTCATCGATTTGTTACAGATTCTTGGTGGACACAATTCCACACCGAGGAAAAAGGTGCCCCATGTAAATCGTTCATAATGTCTCCAAAATATATTTGTTAACTTTCAAACAAGTACTACTTAACTGTTTTATACAAAATCCTTATTTCAACATATGCGAGCCCCAACTAGGATTTGAACTCGGGTTAGCGTATTTTATCAATATAGCACAGACAACCGCTTTTACGCTTTCAGCCAAAGCACTTCAGCAGACTAGTTACTGACCAAATCGACTGCTGACTGCGCGGATATCAATGACGTCATTACGCTAGCGTGCTCAAAATCACGTGACGGGCGCATTTGAAGCAAGCCTCGAAGCGGTGCTTCGATCTCCAGTGCTTCGATAGCTCGACACAGTGTCGAAACCTGAGTATCGAGCGGCCCATCACTACTTCGAAGCATTTGACACTCACCTCTCTAGTGACCCCTCCTAGCCATTTTCATTAACATTACACAAACTCATGATCCACTTCAATGACGTCTGTTATAACTCTTATTGCTTTTATTTTTTCGCTGCTACAGACTGACAACGAAAAGAAGGGTTCGTCAGCAACTTCTAGTGTCTGATGTCTAAAAAATATAAATATATATATAACTAATGCCGACAAGCAGAATGCACTATACGATTGCAAGAGTTAAACAAAATAAGACGCCTCACTCATGGATTCCCGGGTCTTTCAATTGGTATTTACTTTTGCACTGTATCATTATAATCGCTTCTGTTATTAGTATTAGAATTAACCTTCATCTTTTCTTGAGATCACATTTAATAGCCGTAAATGTTTTCTTTGGTTTGACTTAATTAAAATGGAGTAGATGGAAAATAAAGGTTTATCCCTGTACTTTGCCATGATATAGGTAAGCACATTTGAGAAAGAAAAGGTGAAATCCTGAAATCAGTTGTTATTATTCGATCAAGTATTGAAATATTTCATTTATTAATACTTTACAATATTTTGTGGAGCATGAAAGTAAAGAATTAGCTACAAAAAAATGTCGCCGTCAATGGCTCAACTAACTAAGGTGGTTGCTTTTCAAATTCTGAGCGTAGTGCTAGCCCGAGTTCGATCCAACTTAAAGACTCATCAAAATTAACAATGATAAAAAAAATGATCAGAATTGAAATCTTTATAACCAATTTGAACTAAATAATTTTAAAAGATACTGTGGAAGGATCGCATAAGAGATCTGTTCGGGAATCACCAAAATCGCCATCAAAATGCGATGTCTAATTGCGGATGGCAGCTCACGTATTTACAATAATCCATTTCTATTCATTGCCATTTGACGTCCATGATCCCCGCCATTGAATAAGGCAGTGGTTCTCAACCTGTAGGGCGCGAAGTAATAAAAAGGAGGAAGATGTGAAAAAAAGAAAACATTTGTTGGAACCAAAACAAATTAACTTAAAACTACATTCTGATAATAGAACAATAAATACTGTATAGAGTTAGATAAATGTCGATAAAACTTAAGTAGGTATAATCAAATATGCATCTACATTTCAAAAAATGTTAGGGGCGATTAAAACTGCTATGAAAACTCGGGTCGCAAATACTTAAAGGTTGAGAAACGCTGGAATAAGGTGATAACAAACCCACTGTGGTAGATCAGGTTGAATTTGCTCTGCTGCACCAAACATTCAAAGGTGTCAATACGGAGCACATCAGAGAGGCTGAGAGACACGGCGCAGATCAGTCACCGGCACACAGACACACACGGGACACTCCAATGTGAGCAGTGCACATATCAAGGTTGGCATTAAAGATTGAGTGCTGAGGCAACAAAAAGCAGCGGGATAAACACATCTGGACCTGCTGTTGAAAAAACATTTGCTTTTAACAGCAGCATCCCTTCCTCGTGAACACATCTTCAAGGTCCGGACAGGTGATCAGTAAAAAGTTCACAGCACAGTGCAATAATAAAACATTTCCTAAAACATATAGTTGTCCAGTCTGTATCATTCCTAAGCAATCTTCCAGTAATAGAGGCGCAATCCCAGTCACTAACACATTAACACTCAAAGTAAGAACACATTCCACCTTATCAATTTAATATTTAAAAATTTAAACCGCTAAACCCACCATCAACAACTACAAAAACAGTTGAAATCGTTACTCAAATATTTTTTTTGTTATAGACATAAAACAAGATGCACGTTTCCATTTGATATATCTTTACTAGTGTTCTCGCCTTGCTTGCTTCCGGTCCACGCTGGAATTTGCTCTTTAATAAAAAAAAAAAATCAGACTCCTTTGGGTCATAATTCACAAGGGGTGGACGTGGGACCCAACCCACGTGATGCTTTATTATGAAGCGGTAACGCTACCGCTGCACCACTACTATTTTCAGGAAGATGGTATATAATGTATGTTTTTTAATGTATACATGTATGTATGTACTGAAGGCGACAACAATTATATAAAGATGTATACTATATGACATACCTTCAGTGTTGCATGAAAACGTTGCATGAGGCGAAGAATGGATATTTATGAGAGTATTATAGTGAGAGATGTGTCGTCACCCGTATTGCTAAAGCTCTTCTTTGTAGTATTATGCCTTCAACAAGTCGGCGTTTGTATGATGTATAATTTATAATTTTATTTTTTGCCACAACGTATTATCGGGCATGATCATTTAACATGTATTGATCATCTACAAACTTTCATTTCAATGGGAATTCTGTTGAGTTTTTTAACTCTGTTGATGCCATATGTAGCCTACTTCAAACGGGAGCTCATTGAACAAATAATGAGTCGAAGCTTTGCGCAGAGTACTGAGATTGCGTCATGACGGGCTTTGAACGGGTCTCCGAAGCCTCAGACATGCGTACTACTGAGATCATGACGGGGCTACTGAAGCCTCAGACATGCGTACTACTGAGGTCATGACGGGGCTACTGAAGCCTCAGACATGAAAATCGAGATTGGATCATGACAGGGCTTCGAGCAGACATGGTCACTGGTTACTGAATCTTTGTGAAGCCTCAGCACACTGAAAGGCAATGACCTCTATATTTTGAGAGTCTATCTGACACTTAACTCTCTAGTTATATTTTGTAATTCGTACTGACATTACACATTTCAGTTGATATGGTTAAGCTACAATTCAGGTAGTTGCTGAGAATTAATTATTGTTCTTGTGGATTGCTGTGATTTCCTTTGTCTGATACATAGTGTCAAAGATATATTGTCATATATTAATTTTATATATATATATATGAAAAGATTAGGTAAATCGTTCAACCTTTTTATGGAACACTTCATTTTGTTCACAACCGTACGTCATATAGTATACATGTATAAATATAATTTTTTCGTCTTCATTAGGAGAATACAACAATGATACTCTCGTATCAATTAAACCATTTTAACCATTTTAATGTCAAACAACATATTTCATCCACCACAGTAAGAACAGAGATAGTAGTTCAGTTGTGCGGAGCGCATTAATTATCCCGATTAGGTGGCTCAGTGGTGTTGTCACTGTTTCTCAGTAAAAACATCAGGGGTTCGCGTCGCTGATCCTCCTCTTGTGAAAGTTTTTTTTCTATTCCTCCATTTAACAAGCTTGGACGGATAGCGAGCGAATCGAGCTATCGACGGAAGCTTGGGCCACCATAGTCGGGCAGGGGGCACACACCCCTAATTATATTGTGTATGTAAAGAGTTTCACTGTAAAATGTAATAAACTTCATATTTGTGTGTTTGGAGACCCTGGTGTCGTACTGAATTTGTATTGTAGAAAAACAAACTACTGTCCAGGATGACTAAATGTGTCTTTTCGTGTCTGATCGCTATACGGCACTTCCAACTTGGGACAATTCGCTATAAACAGTTTCAGCCAGCCAGCTTGAGCCACCGTATATAGTACAACAGGTGGCTTACGTAGTTCTTAAATCGATATTGAAATGCACACACAAGTCTCCTAAATTACTTATTGAAATACCTACATTTACAGTGTCCGTTTTAGGAAGTCGTAGTTTTTACTTGTTCCCGTTATTAGGAATTATAATTTCTCAGTGTCACATATTATTCGTTACTACTCGCGAGTCCTGCTTCATTGAGATTCTGTTTTATATTCTGTATAAGCAAACTTTTTAAAAGGAGCATTGATTAAATTGACTATAGCAGACTTGTCATCTTCTTAAAATGACTTTATTGATTTGATATTGACAATTAATCATAAGGTCAAACATCAAGGAGGATTTGAGTTTGCATGGACTGCGCTGCTTCTTTTTTTTTCGTGACATCGTGTCAGTAGAGAGTGTGTCACGTGACAGCGCACATGCTTTTTTATATTTCCTAAAGGCCAATCTGTCTCAATTTCCTCATTAATATAATTTGACAGTGTATTTTAGTGAGAATGATTATAAACATATTACCTATGTTCACTTCCCATGTAGATATGTAACGTTTGGTGAGTATAAATAAAAAGTAACAACACATATAATAGTTATGTTGCATTGTTTATGATTAACAAAATTAATCGTTTATCGGAAATGTTCTACTTATACAGTCGATTTATTCCACTTCTGAAGGTGTACATTGTCGGTATTCTCCATTGCATTTGCCCCCGAGTGTAACGTGTGCCAGTGTAACCGAGGGATGGCAGACGAGCTCACGTAATGGGTGACAAGGCACATTCTCATCCTGATGCCCAGGCTCTTGTCATAATTATTCCCATCTTGTGCTTTGTCTCGTTCCTGCAAGTTTACTATTATTATTGGACATGTAGAGGAAATGTGTTTTATTTTATGTCTATGAAAGGAAGGACGGTAAAGCCTTGAATGAAACGAGTGTTGATTCTTTGGGTAACAAGACAGGTTAAGGAGCAGGGAACATTAAATGTGACATTGACTGCGGGGGACTGTGTAACTGGAAGATGGTTTAAGAATACAGAAACGACAAATCTTAGTGTTTGAGTAATTCTATTTACGTCAATTGTTTACTCTGTTGTGCTGCACTTCAGAAGATTACTTATTTACCCCCGCGCGCAGCCTTTGATAAGATGAAATCACAAGTAAAGGATGTTGCTGACAAAGTCAGATGCTTTTTTGAAAGTTTGGCTCCAGATGTGCTTATCCAGCTGCTCCTTCTTCTCAGTACTTGAGTGATCTTTACGTTCACCTCTGGATGAATTCGCAAAGTTTCTTTACAACTGTTTTGTCTCATTAATGCAGAAATCCCGAGGCTGTCCTAAAATTGAAGAAGACACTGTTGATGGCGCTGATTCTGTTTTAAAGACAGTTGTGATTAGTTATGCAGAACACGCTTTTACTCACATTGCTTTTTGGAAATCAATAATACAAATCAGCAACAGATCTGGAAATCACTGAATAGTAAAAACGTTTAATGAGGAATGTCTTGCGCATATACTGGTGTAATGACCACGTCGGCTTTAGTGAAGCATTTCTTAGCCTCTGTAATATGATCGACATGGGGTTGAATAGATTCTGGATTGTTATAATACGTGCTACCTTACGCAAAATATGCTCATCGATTTGTTACAGATTCTTGGTGGACACGATTCCACACCGAGGAAAAAGGTGCTCCATGTAAATCGTTCATAATGTCTCCAAAATATATTTGTTAACTTTCAGACAAGTACTACTTAACTGTTTTATACAAAATCCATATTTCAACATATGCGAACCCCAACTAGGATTTGAACTCATGTTAGCGCATTTTATCAACATAGCACAGACAACTGCTTTTACGCTTTGAGCCAAAGCACTTTAGCAGACTAGTTACTGACCAAATCGACTGCTGACTGCGCAGATATCAACGACGTCATCACGCTAGCGTATTCAAAATCACGTGACGGGCACATTTGAAGCAAGCCTCGAAACGGTGCTTCGATCTCCAATGCTTCGATAGCTCGACACAGTGTCGAAACCTGAGTATCGAACGGCCCATCACTAAATCGAGGTATAGAATTAGGAGAGCACGTATGACACTCGACCGGTGTAAAGTGTGCCCTCCAAAGCCATCGGTATTTTTTATCATGTTGATATTAGATTACATCGTTACAATAGTTTTTCCATAATAAAGTTAACAAATATATAATAATGAAGGCTAAATTACATACAAGAGTAGCAACAGCTAAATTATTACAAGAAATTGAGATGCAGGTAATAGCGATTTTTAATGAAGCAGATCAGAATCTTACACGTTTTAATTATTTTAGGGTGTTATCCATTTTTAAAATCTATTTCTAGCATATTAATGTCCATACAGAAAGATGTAACAGAGCGTCTAACGTTCTGTACTTTACACTTATGAATATGACATTTATGAAGCAAGCAAACCACAGTTACTCCATTTTCTAACATTTAGTCTTCAAAATTGTATATAGAAGAAGAACAAGAATTAAACAGTGAGGTATTGGTTTGTCATTCAAGACAGTAACAGAAATAAGTCTTAAAACATTTTGGAATAAGAGTTGAAATAAAAGAAATCTCAGGGGATATTTTTTTTTATTTGTACAGTACATAAACTACATTTTGGCGATATATTAATGTCATACTTCTGAATTAATTTATTAGTTGGGTACTATGTATTCGTTATTTTGAAATGGATTTATTTAACCTTGTTTGGTAGAAAACATTCTATGGCAGAAAACAGGCAATTTTAAAATTTATATCCAAAGCCATCAGAGAAGTGTGGTGTGCATCTGATGTGGCACAATGACAGGCTGGGCACCTGCTGTTGTCATTTGTCATTGGCTGATCATTTAAGCTGTTGGTTTAGGAGGAGTACACACACATTTTACTGAATATAATGGAGAAGGCTTGCTCCTTAGAAATAACTTTTCTTATTGCTGCAGTTAGAAAAACAATGCCCCTTTATTGTATTTTTTGTTCTTGACCCTACAGGATGCCTGGTGGTAACCAGCCTTCCAAGTGGCTGAACAGATGCCAGTGTATCCGAATTCTGAGACACAACTGGATGTTGTTTTCTTCTGCTTTTAAGATTCCCAATACAAGATGATGTGCAGTTCATGTTAGATTTGCTATTTCTAGAGGTAAGACTACCAAGACTTTCAGTTTCAAAAGTAATTTGTGCACAATTTCTGCAAAGCCTCCCTATATTTATTACTTGATCTGTAATATTTTGCTGCCTTGAATACTGTACTGTATGTCTGCTCACTCTGTCCAGTAACTAACACGGCTTTTTAATTTTAGACAGTAAAGCCTCAGAGTGTGAATTCTCACAAACACAGAGACTGAGGTACATCAGTCCCAGCAGTCACTAAACAGGGATGTTGTTCTGTTTTGAAAAATAACATTTATTTTCTTAAGTTACTGTGCTTTTGTTGTTGGATTTTGAAAGAGCTGAGACTTAATTTTAACTTAAAACAAAACTAAGGTAGGAGAGAAAAAGAGAAGATGTTTTCATTTAAGTACTGACACCTGAGCACATCACATTAGAAGTTCAGATATACAGAGATCGTAACACAATGTCTACTGTATGTGTAATGAAAAAGGAAAAAAAAATGATGCTATATATAACGACAGTTAAGTTGCGGTTTTTTCAACATCCAACAAAAAAACCACAATAATTTAAAAAAATATTAGTCAGACTTTACTCTAAGCAGAACTTTATCTTTTGTGATGGTTTACTTTGGTAATAATGATCTACAGTTGAACCAAGGAATGAGGCAGAACAAGAAGTAAGAGTACACTTTATTAATGTTTGAACTCTGTGAGTGAATATCTACTGTGTTTATGTTTTTAACAGTTACAGTAAAGTAGAAGAGTCCGGTTGTGTTATGGGTCACCAGTTCAACAAGAAGGATGGAGAGATGTGTGCCATGTTGAAGTAGCTGCTGCCCCTCCTGCCCAGCACTTCTAGAATCCTCCCTCTCAACCTCTACTCTGATCTGCTTTGCCTTTGCCAAGTGATCACGAGGTATTGGCCTTTTTGTTTTTTGTTTTTTTTCTTCTGAAAACTGTCTCAGTCTCATTACACTGGCAGCTTGTCTCACATGGAATTGATTTCTAGGTTCCATTAAATAATTAGAAGGCTTTGAGTATTTTAGACCCTGCCTGTATTTTGGAGTGTCTGCTCCCAACATCTCTTTTCTGAAATGTTGCTTTGCTTTTTATTCCAAGATCAACCATAAAAACTGGCAGCTTTCTGTACTCTGGAATGCTTTGCCAATAGAGGACTGCCAGGCTACAAATGTCAAGCATTTCGAAAAACTTCAATAAGCCCACTTTTCTAATTTGGCTTTTTCTTAATTACTTGCATTGGTTGTAATAATTTAGAAATGGTACTGTTTACAGTTTGTAAGCTCTGTACTCGGCACTAACCTCTATGGTTTTTCTCTGTTGTTTTTTTCCAGTTTATTGCAATGGTGCCCCCTGCGTCTTCACTGTCTTTTAAATCAACCCCAACTGCCTGCGATAGAAGAAAAGTTCACAAGACATCCTGAAATGGAATTGTGATTGGAGTGAGACAGCCACAATTATGTATGCTGGGATGTGCAGTGGGGGACTGTGTGGGCTTTGGCTTGGGACCCCCAGAGGTTTATGATCTCCAGTATCCTTGAAGGCTGCAAGTTTGTCTTTGTCCCCGGCCATTTGACCAGGCAGTGTATTTATTACAAAGGACAAGGACCCCTCCATTTGCTTCTTATTTACTTTTATAATACCTTCAATTTTCTTTGTAACTGTATATTTTTGTAGAGCAATTTGAGCTGCACTTGTATGCAAAGGTGATGTAAAAATATTATTAGTGAACAAATATTAAAGGACAGATCAGGAAAAATATCAGTTTAAATAAAACACATTTTTATGGAATATTGCTGGATAACAACTCTGACTCTGAGTAGCATCTTGTTCATAAAGCTAAAATAGCATTTTTCCTTTTTTGAAAAATTTAGTGATTCACTTTTATTGTGTTCAAAACCTTGGCTAACATTGTTGCCATGCTCACATTAAAAAACAAAGGAGGTCTGATGATTCCTTCTGAGGTTACAGTCAAGGTGGTCAAAGTAGCTGAGCTTGTTATCCAACAGTCGACATTAGGGCAAGCTGTCAGTGTATCTTTGATCAATCAGTTTGTTCAGGCTGAGATTGGTTCAGATGATGTGGTTTTTCTCAAGGAGCACATTAAGAAACACACAGTTTGAAATTGACAGCCATCATTTTATGCTCATGTCTATAGTTGTGTCTTCCACAAACAAAGGTTGCACCATATTGCCAGACTGAATACTCTCAAATTACAGAGTGGCAACAAACGGAAAAAGCTATGTAAGACAGTTCTGTTTCAAGGATTTTAGATCCTATCCTGTATATATTTAAGTAACCACATTGTGTGTGAGAGAGAGAGAGAGATTGAGAGAGGAATGAGTGAAATGTTTTCAGAAATTATTAAGCCAATTTGCATACAATAAAATTGTTTATTTTTGTCATTGAGTGTATCATTTCACTGTTAAAAGACAGACCAGATTGCCAGTTGCAGTCTTAGTATTTTTACTTTCAGACATTGTTCAAGTTTTCGTCTCAATAATTAATAATAGTAATAATAATACATTTTATTTAATAGGCGCCTTTCTTAGCACTCAAGGTCACTTTACAATAAAATTAAACAACATTAGTAAAATTAAAACAAGAGAATGATAAATCAAAAAGCAATAATTAGCAAACAAAGAAAGATAACTGGCAGTAACAATGCAAAATTCACAATTGGTATGCCAGTTTGTAAAGATAAGTTTTGAGGGTAGTTTTAAAATGTGTTATTGAATCGAGCTGACGTATATGAGAGGGAAGAGAATTCCCAAGTTTAGGAGCACTATGAGAGAATCCTCAAGCTCCCATAGAATAGAGTTTTTAATGTGTGGTACAGAAAGTCGAGCTACAGATGAGGGTCTTAGTGAGCGAGAGGGAGTGTAAGTCTGTAGGAGATCAGTGAGGTAGGGGGGAGCAAGGTTGTGGAGAGCTTTGAATGTTAAGAGTCAGATTTTGCATTGTATTCTGTAGTTAACAGGGAGCCAGTGAAGCTGAGAGAGCATAGGTGTAATATGTTCAGTGGATTTAGAACATTTTATCATGGCAGCAGAATTTTAGAGAAGTTGTAAGTGATAGATACGTTTTTCTGGGATGCTAGATAGAATAGCATTATAGTAATCTATACGGGAGGTGACAAGGGCTTCAGTACTTCAGTACTGTGTTGCGTAAGAACAGGACGAAGTCTAGAAATGTTTCGGAGATGGCAGAAGGCAGTCCGAGAAATGTTACTTATATGGGAGGAATTATTTAATAATAATAATTATTATTATTTAATAATTGGCATTATTAGTGTATAAATGGATATAAATAATTGCATTTAAACAATTCGCCAAAATCTGTTGCACGTAAACGATACTGTTTTAAACATTATTGTTTTTTCATTAGAAAACCGTGTTTCCACATTTACTTTTATTAGTTTAAATGGCACTTTTGCCACTTGCAATATGGCGGACGCACTGACGTATCATGTCGAATGGGCAACACTGTTTCTGCGGCGTCTACCTACAGTATATATGCCTATGACTGTCACTGCCTTACTGAGTAGCATCCACTTGCATAGCCACAGCACCATACGTCACTGTAGTTGTAAACCCACAGTTACAAACCTGGGACCTCATGCATAAACGGTGCGTACGCACAGAAATGTTGCGTAAGAATGTTTCCACGTTCAGATCGCGATGTATACAACCTAAACTTGGCATAAGGCCACCCACACTTCCATGGTATCTCATACCCTGTCGTACGCAAGTTCTCCGCTCGGTTTTGCAGACTGGCGGCACCCAGCATCAAAGCAGTGCTACTGTTCCTGTGTGGTTACCCTTTCTTTCTTAGACGCACATTTCTGATGCTGCTTTATACACTGAAACTAACTGCATATTCTTTATTAGTGTAATGCATCTGATTGTAATTAACCAGTAACATTATAATGGTCCAGGGAATAGCCATTGTATTCCAAATACCATAACTGCTTTAGTGTTGTTGCTCTCACTGTACCTTCTTTTTCTGCTTTCTGCTGCTCCCGTTAGGGGTTGCCACAGAGGATCACCTTTTTCCATATTACTCTCACTGCACCACTCGGAGTATTTATATCATTGTATTTGAATGGTGAATCACAACAGCAGCTGATCGGAAAGAGAATTATCGAGATACAGCATCAAGCACACGCTGCCTCAGCCACTGCAGAGTCTTTCCTGTACGGACTTCGTGGTTCAGAAACAGTTTCATCCCAAAGACTTTAAGCAAGGTCAATGAGTCCATCAAGTGCTCCTTGTAGAACTGTTTGTACTTATAAGTACAATTACGTCACTGAAAACTTGCACTTCAATTATAATATTGCACAACCTGCGCCACTTTATAAAGAGCATATTTACATATGATGACGATATCATTTTTAAGATGAAATGCAGCAAAATATTTTGATTATATTATACAGATAAAACTAACTTCATTTAAATAATCTGTATTGATAATAATTAAACATGTGAGGACACGGTGCCGCAGTGCTAGCTAGTTCACAGATTGATCCTGATTGATTGCTGTATGCTGGAAGGATAGATGGATAGAGTAATTAAACATATACTATGAAGATATTTCAGTGTTCCTTAAAAGTTTTGAAGAATCGTTGTTGTAAGCTTACATATGGCTTAACGTCTATTACAGAGCTGATTGTGTGGCGATTGGGTATTTGGAGAAAGAAAAGTAAGGACAGGAATTGGGGGTTAGTAGGTTTGAAAGAGACAGTACCGCCACCGTGTTCCCATGTTTAAAAACATGCTTTCATTCCTATCATCATGAAAAACATATCACGTGTACATCACAGTATTTTAATTATTCAGACAGCTGTTATATCTTGAATGTAATGGATTCTGTGTCCTGTCGGAGGAAGAGAAAGCCGGTTTAAGAACCACGTAGTGATTCACACACAGAACACAAAGAAGGTCAAAAACAAAAAAAAAAAGCATTTAACGTGTTACTTTAGTTATGATGGGATTTGAGAAACTAGTAAATTAATCGATTTTAAGATGATGTTCTACTTTAATGACAAAATAAACAACGTGATTAAAGTGGAAATTTTGAAATTAAAGTTGACATTTCCTGCTTTTTTCCCCACTGTGTGCCTATTTTTTTTCTCTGTCACCTAATAAGCTTTCATACGACACTCATGCGTTGGGCTACGATTCACCTTTTCACGGCAACTTGGATATGTGACAACTTCTTTTTTATTTCAGGTACTGTGCGACTTTGTGGACTTGAGCTCTCGAGTTTCTCTGACACTCTGTCACTCGAACAACTTCCTTTTGTTGATTATACCACTGTTTAAACCAACAAATAGTAAGTTTTTCCTTGCCTCCACTTAGTATTCGCTGAAATTCTTATATTTTCCCCCGTGCTTTTCCCATTGTTTTCTCACAGAAGGCTGAGCTTAAGGGCTATTTATATTGATTTGCATATTCATATTGGCGTAATTCTGGGAGGAGTTGGGGCAGGACAGAAGGCGTGTGCACGAGCGTTACATTTCACGCTGACCGGGATTTATGTTGTGGAAGAACGTGGAAATTGGAGTATGCACAGACTCCTGCATCTGGACTTTTCTGTGCATAAGCAGATTTCAACTTTTGTGCTTACGTCATGTTATAGTGTGAGTTCTACACACAGCATTATGCATGAGGCCCCAGGAAGTGATTGACCTTGTGAACTTAATGTGGCATACATTATTGTTGCACAGTAAAAAAACAGATAGTGCCGTAAAATGTAACATGGTGTACTAATGCATGAAGTTACAACACTTGCATGTTACGACTCGAGTAAGGCCCCAATAATATCCATTTGCAGAGCCACAGCACCATACATCACTGTAGTTGTAGACCCGCAGTTACAGACCTGGAAGTGACGTCACCTTCTTTTCAGGACTGACTTTGTAAAATAATTTTTGGAAGGTTTCGGCAGGTCTCAGAAAAGCCCGGAAAGTAATGTCGGGTCAAGGACCCATTCAGAAATTAAGTGATAAAAATGAGAAGTACATCAAACCAAATAATACGCATCATTGTGAAGTTCAGAGGGTTTCTGCCATCACATCGTGTCATACATCAAACTAAACAATACGGATCGTTTCTGTGAAATACGCTATTAACATTAACGTTGTGTTCAGGTCTATATTAACCATTTAACATGTCGACACAATTAAAATAATCAAGATCTGTGTTAATTGAAAACAGTTTTTTGTTTACATTCATAAAACGAAATATACAATATAATTACAATGTTTTCACCACATTAGAGTTTAGTAAAATGTTAATAACAAAAGTGATTATGTTTTTTAAAATGTACTATGTATGTGTGCAATATAAACCAATTCAGAATTAAAATTTAAGCCAATCTAATATTTTTATACATGTATGTGAAGAAAACGGCAATACATATTCTACACTGAATTACGCTATATATTAATTGCCTTATAAAGAACTGCTCTAGTTTTTGTCACTTATTATTATAAAAGATGGTCCATCAAAAGAAAAAAAATAAAAATACTAATAAGAACACAATTTATTTATATAGCACCCTTCCTATGCCCAAAAACAGTATCTATATAACATTTGCTACAAATAATATCTTCACTAAATAAAGATAAATACAGAATATACAAAACATTCAAAAAGAATAAAAGACAATAATGCATACTAAAATACAACATATAATACTACAAAAAAATCTTGAACAAATAACATAAATTGTGATAAAAATGCAACACTGAAGGGTGCTATATAAATAAATTGTGTTCTTGTTAGTATTTTTCTTTTTTTTTTCTTTTGACGGCCCATTGTTTTTAATAATAAGTGACAAAAACTAGAGCAGTTCTATATAAGGCAATTAATATATAGCATAATTCAGTATAGAATATGTATTGCTGTTTTCTTCACATACAGTGCATCCGGAAAGTATTCACTTTTTCCACATTTTGTTATGTTACAGCCTTATTCCAAAATTAAATTCATTTTTTTACTCAGAATTCTACACACAACACCCAATAATGACAACGTGAAAAAAGTTTACTTAAAGTTTTTGCAAATTTATTAAAAATAAAAAAATTAAAAAAGCACATGTACATAAGTATTCACAGCCTTGGCCATGAAGTTCAAAATTGAGCTCAGGTGCATCCTGTTTCCCCTGATCATCCTTGTGATATTTCTGCAGCTTAATTGGAGTCCACCTGTAGTAAATTCAGTTAATTGGATATGATTTGGATAGGCACACACCTGTCTATATAAGGTCCCACAGTTGACAGTTCATGTCAGAGCACAAACAAAGCATGAAGTCAAAGGAATTGTCTGTAGACCTCCGAGACAGGATTGTCTCGAGGCACAAATCTGGGGAAGGTTACAGAAAAATTTCTGCTGCTTGAAAGGTCCCAATGAAAACAGTGGCCTCCATCATCCATGTGGAAGAAGTTCGAAACCACCAGGACTCTTTCTAGAGCTGGCCGGCCATCTAAACTGAGCGATCAGGAGAGAAGGGCCTTAGTCATGGAGGTCTCCAAGAACCCGATGGTCACTCTGTCAGAGCTCCAGAGGTCGTCTGTTTAGAGAGGACAACCTTCCAGAAGGACGACCATCTTTGCAGCAATTCATCAATCAGGCCTGTATGGTAGAGTGGCCAGACGGATGCCACTCCTTAGTAAAAGGCACATGGCAGCCCGCCTAGAGTTTGCCAAAAGGCACCTGAAGGACTCTCAGACCATGAGAAACAAAATTCTCTGGTCTGATGAGACAAAATTTGAACTCTTTGGTGTGAATGCCAGGCATCACGTTTGGAGGAAACCAGGCACTGCTTATCACCAGGCCAATACCATCCCTACAATGAAGCATGGTGGTGGCAGCATCATGCTGTGGGAATGTTTTTCAGCGGCAGGAACTGGGAGACTAGTCAGGATAAAGGGAAAGATGACTGCAGCAATGTACAGAGACATCCTGGATGAAAACCTGCTCCAGAGTGCTCTTGACCTCAGACTGGGGCGACAGTTCATCTTTCAGCAGGACAACGACCCTAAGCACACAGCCAAGATATCAAAGAAGTGGCTTCAGGACAACTCTGTGAATGTCCTTGAGTGGCCCAGCCAGAGCCCAGACTTGAATCCGATTGAACATCTCTGGAGAGATCTTAAAATGGCTGTGCACCGATGCTTCCCATCCAACCTGATGGAGCTTGAGAGGTGCTGCAAAGAGGAATGGGCAAAACTGGCCAAGGATAGGTGTGCCAAGCTTGTGGCATCATATTCAAAAAGAATTGAGGCTGTAATTGCTGCCAAAGGTGCATTGACAAAGTATTGAGCAAAGGCTGCGAATACTTATGTACATGTAATTTCTCAGTTTTTTTATTTTTAATAAATTTGCAAAAACCTCAAGTAAACTTTTTTCACGTTGTCATTATGGGGTGTTGTGTGTAGAATTCTGAGGAAAAAGATGAATTTAATCCATTTTGGAATAAGACTGTAACATAACAAAATGTGGATAAATTGATGCGCTGTGAATACTTTCTGGATGCACTGTAAATGTTTAAAAATATTAGATTGGCTTAAATGTTAGTTCTAAATTGGTTTAGAACAATATTGCACACATGCATAGTACATTTTAAAAATTGTAATCAGTTTTATTATTAACGTTTTACTAAACTCTAATGTGGTGCAAACATTGTAATTATATTGTGTGATGTGCGGCCGGGTCCCATGCCTGGACAGGGATGCCCCTGCTGCATAAGTTCTGGGGGAGCAACCATGGGCAGCTCAATACTTCCCCCAGGACGCTTGGTGGCAGCCTCCCTGCCCGATGGTGATCCCCCAACCTCCTACATGGCTCCATGGGAGATGGAGTCCTCCACAGCCTGGTTGGGAGCTGGGGAGGCTGCTAGGGGGTGCTGCCTGGATTCAACAGCCCGGCTGAATGAGTCTTCAGTCCTACCCGGAAGTGCATTTGGGACCAGGTGGTCAAGCACCTGGAACACTTCTGGGTGGGCTATAAAAGGGGCCAGCCACCACCACTCGGGGGCCAGAGTCGGGAGGAGGAGGACTAAGCTTGAGGAGGAGTGGTGGTAGAAGAAGGAAAGAACTGTATGGTGGGTCTTTTGTGGTGCTTTGGGACTGTGTTGGGCTGTGGGACATGGGGAAGAAATTAGTCTTAGTTTATTTTATACGTGCCTCCGTTTTCATCTGTGTTGGGTCAGGCACCTATATAGCACCTTCGTTACAATTGTATATTTCGTTTTATGAATGTAAACGAAAAAGTGTTTTAAATTAACACAGATCTTGATGATTTTAATTTTGTCGACATGTTAAATGGTTTCACAGACCCGAACACAACATAAATGTTAATAGTGTATTTCAACAACAACAACAACATTTATTTATATAGCACATTTTCATACAAAAAGTAGCTCAAAGTGCTTTACATACTGAAGAAAAATAAAAGACAAAATAAGAAATTAAAATAAGACAACATTAGTTAACATAAAAAAGGAGTAAGGTCCAATGGCCAGGGTGGACAGAAAAAACAGAAAAAATAAACTCCAGATGGCTGGAGAAAAAAAATAAAATCTGCAGGGATTCCAGAGCATTAGACCACCCAGTCCCCTCTGGGCATTCTACCTAACATAAATGAAATAGTCCTCTTTGTAGTTAGGGTTCTCACGGAGTCGCTTGATGTTGATGGTCATACAGACTTCTAGCTTTTAATCTATCCATCATTGTTGGAACATCACGGTGCTTTGAGTAGATACCGGAAGGATACTGGAAAAGGAAACAGAAGAGTAGGGGTTAGTACAGATTTTAGAGCCACCATGAATAGTTATTCTAAAGAGTTGGAGATATAGTCTATCAGGATTTTGATTACAGTGAAATTATGAGAAAGCCATGTTAAAATAATGTGTTTTCAGCAGTTTTTTAAATTGCTCCACCGTATCAGCCCGGCGAATTCCTATTGGCAGGCTATTCCAGATTTTAGGTGCATAACAGCAGAAGGCCGCCTCACCACTTTTAAGTTTTGTTCTTGGAATTCTAAGGAGATACTCATTTGAGGATCTGAGTTTACGATTTGGAATATAAGGTGTCAGACATTCCGATATATAAGATGGGGTGAGATTATTTAAGGCTTTATAAACCATAAGCAGAATTTTAAAGTCAATCCTGAATGACAAAGGTAACCAGTGTAGCGACATCAAAACTGGAGAAATGTGCTCGGATTTTCTTTTCCTAGTTAGGATTCTAGCAGCTGCATTCTGCACTAGTTGCAAACGATTTATGTCTTTTTTGGGTAGTGCTGAGAAACGCGTGAACTCATTTCTCTGCATCTTTCAGTGATATAAGAGGTCTAACTTTAGCTATGTTTCTTAAGTGACAAAATGATGTCCTAGTGATCTGATTAATATGCGATTTAAAATTCAGATTACAGACAACAATTACCCCTAACCTTTTTACCGCTGTCTTGACTTTTAATCCTAATGTATCCAGTTTATTTCTAATAGCCTCATTGTACCTATTATTGCCAATCACTAAGATTTCAGTTTTCTCTTTATTTAACTTGAGAAAGTTACTATTCATCCATTCTGAGATACAAGTCAGACATTGTGTTAGTGAATCAAGAGAATCGGGGTCATCAGGTACTATTGATAAATACAGCTGTGTGTCATCAGCATAGCTGTGGTAGCTCACATTGTGCCGTGAGATAATCTGACCTAACGGAAGCATGTAGATTGAGAATAACAGCGGATCCAGGATAGAGCCTTGTGGAACACCATATTGGATATCATGTGTCTTTGAGTTGTAATTACCACAACTAACGAAGAATTTTCTCCCTGCCAGGTAGGATTCAAACCAATTTAAGACACTGCCAGAGAGGCCCACCCATTGACTAAGGGGATTTCTAAGAATATTATGATCAATGGTGCCAAAAGCAGCACTCAGATCTAAGAGGATGAGAACAGATAAATGGCCTCTGTCTGCATTCACCCGCAAATCATTTACTACTTTAACGAGTGCAGTTTCTGTGCTGTGATTTGTTCTAAAACCTGACTGAAATTTATCAAGAATAGCATGTTTATTGAGGTGGTCATTTAACTGCATAATGAATGCCTTCTCCAGAATTTTACTTAAGAAAGGCAGGTTAGAGATGGGTTTAAAATTTTCAAGAGCCGAGGGATTGAGATTATGCTTCTTAAGTAGGGGTTTAACTACAGCAGTCTTAAAACAGTCTGGGAAGACCCCCGTATCTAATGACGAATTTACTATGTCAAGAACATTATCAATTAGGACGCCCGATACTTCTTTGAAATAATTTGTTGGTATTGGGTTAAGGACACAGGTGTGGGGTTTTAACTGAGATTATTATTTTTTGTAAATCAGGTAAATCTATTCTAGTGAAAGAGTTTAATTTGTTTATAATGGAATGCTGGGGTTTAGGAGGATCCTTAGTGTTGGGGAGATATACTATGTTATTTCTAATATTATTTTTTTGTTTGAAAAATACAGCAAAAGCCTCACAAGTTTTACTGGAAGTACTTAGGAGGCATTCCTTTGAGTTACCTGAGTTTAGCAGACGATCAATCGTTGAGAATAAGACTCTGGAATTACTAGCATTGTTATTTATAATCTTAGAGAAATAGCAGTGTTTCTCAAGACGGACAGTGTTATTGTATTCTGTTATTTTAACTTTTAATATTTCATAGTGGATAGTTAGTTTAGTCTTCCTCCATTTACGCTCAACTCTACAGCATGTTCACCTTAAATCATACACTCTTTGGATCTTCCGTGGTATAACAATGCTAGAAGATTTTTTAACTGTCTTTTCAAGTGCAACTGTGTCAACAGCAGCTCTCACTTTAGTATTAAATCTTTCCACCTTAGTATATACATTATCCTCGCTATTATAGTTGGCACTATAAACGGACTGATTGCTTAGAATGTTTGTAAGTTTTAAAGCTGTTGCTAAGTCAAAGAAGCGTTTTTTAACAATATGCTTCTCATGGGTGTTTTCTATCATTATTTCTATATTAAAAAGTAGAAGAAACGATCCGTATTGTTTAGTTTGATGTCTGACATGACGTGATGGCAGAAACCCTCTGAACTTCACAATGATGCGTATTATTTGGTTTGATGTACTTCTCATTTTTATCACTTAATTTCTGAATGGGTCCTTGACCCGACATTACTTTCCGGGCTTTGCTGAGACCTGCCGAAACCTTCCAAAAGTTATTTTACAAAGTCAGTCCTGAAAAGAAGGTGACGTCACTTCCAGGTCTGTAACTGCGGTTCTACAACTACAGTGATGTATGGTGCTGTGGCTCTGCAAGTGGATATTATTGGGGCCTTACTCGAGTCGTAACATGCAAGTGTTGTAACTTCATGCATTAGTACACCATGTTACATTTTACGGCACTGTCCATTTTTTTACTGTGCAACAAATAATGTATGCCACATTAAATTCACAAGGTCAACTACCAATAGGCAGAACTAAGGTTTGTGCAGCACCTTCATTCAAAGTATAGTGGAATTTGCAGTATCAAGGTAAGCGGCATATTCATGAAAACAGTGTGTTTTAATCAATGATTTCCGTTAGCATCTGAAATTTATTCAGGATATGAAAATAAACATTTAAAGCACTGGATTAATAAAATCCATCCATTAGTTTTCTAACTTGATTATCTATTTCAGTGAAAAGTGGTATGAAACATAATACGGTTTTTAAAGAAGTTTATAATTATGTGTGCTTACAAAATGTTTGTAACATTTAAAAAAACATGACAAAAACATTTTTACTTTTTAAGTTTTGGGCCTAACAGAAATTTCTTTAAAATACTTGCAGTTAATAAGGATATCATTTTTAAAACTAAATTAATTTAAGAAATGTATTTTTAAACAGGGTGGTCTCGTGGCGCAGAGGTGTGGTTGTTGTCTCACAGTAAGGATACCAGGATTTGCATCTGAGGTCCTCCATGCGTGGGGTTTTGCATTATCTCCCTGTGTTGGTGTGGGTTTCCTCCAGGTGCTGCAGTTTCCTCCTTCAATCCAAAGACATGCAGGTTAGGTGCATTAGCGACACTAAAACTGACCCTATGACTGTGATCCCTTGTGCTGGGCTATGTGTTGTCCAAGGCATTGTTCCTGCCCTGTACCAAGGCCTCCATGACCCTGGTCAAGATTAAACAGGCTTAGAAAATGGTAAGTTATTTTTACTTAATTTCCAATTGACTGTTTTGTACATTGTACAATTGTAATATAGTTAAAGTAAATATTATTGCAAAAATGGAATTAAATCATAACAAAATCTGTTTTCATATAATTTACCTTGAATTATATTTTCTCTCAAAGTTTGAATTTAAAACAGTGCTAATGATTACTCACATTTTCCAAATGCTTTAAATTTAAATAATGCAAGATATCTAAGCAAATTTGAATTACCTAATAAAGAAATAACCTCATTCACATTTATTATGGTGTATAAAATTTACGAATTATTCTCTATATTTTAATTATTATATTTTGCTCAGTCCCAACAAGATTAATTCAGATGTAGAAGGCATTATCATAAAAAGGCATATTCTCTTCTCTTACGCCTCACTTTTATAATAGTTGTTCATAGCATAGTGCTAAATTGGTATTACCGCCTGGGAAAGGAGGACTGAGCCATTCCTCAGGCTATTGATTACTTTATGGATGAACATCTGGGACAACAATTTGGCTTACAGCCTGGGAAAGGAGGACATGAGGCAATATCAAAAAACTTTATTATCAGGGAAAAGATAGATTAAAGAGTTTGAGCAAAATCATCCATCTATTGACAGCCAGCCAATTAGGTGCATGCAACTATTATGTGTTGTGAAACCACGGCATGAAACTTTATAATAAATATGCATCATTTTGAAAGCAATGTCAGAAGAAGAAGAGGAACGGATGAAAACGTCACTGGTCGTCAGAAAAGCATCATGAACATCGATTGCTAAATCAAACGCTGCCCTGGAACATTCATCCTTGTCATCTGCAACTTTTTCGTAAGCTTTTTCTAAAAACTATATATATCCAAACTTTCCTATTAGTACCTATTTTCTATTATTCTTTGTTGGCTGTGAGTGAGAGCTCCACTCAATAGTAGGGAACAGTACGTAAAGAAGGTATTCTTGGCTGATAAATGGCCTATAGTCAAGAGTGCTGGGTCTTTGTATGTTTAAATGCATTCTTGTAGACCAAAAGTAATATTTAGGTCTGAGATATCATTAAAACATTTTAAGTTGTTCGCGCCAATAATAATTAAGTCTCTTGAAGTGCTGAGTGACAGGCTGTGTTATTCCTAAAGCACTACTGTGGTTTAAAGTGCTAAATATTAATCAGCGTGTGTGTGTCATTCATGGGGCACTATTGTGGTTAGGGTCTGTGTATATGCGTATAGCTATGTATATGTGTGTTCAATTTAAAGTGCAACAGTAGACCAACCTGATAACAAACTTGATGAGTACACCTACCCTTGAGGAAAAACAAATAAAGCGTAAGAAGAGGGAAATACTACAATAATACAATATTTAATTCCTCTGTTTGTACACCTTTATGTGGTACGGATGTGTGTAATTATTACATTAGACAATTAGATTGAATTCTTAATATTTCTTAATTTAGTATTTCTACATTTTTTAGTTCACAGAATAATAACTGATGTCAGTCATAATGGGATCAGTTTGCTATTCCAGCAACAGTAACCCAAACATGCCATTGCTCAGCTTAGGCGTAAGGACTAAGATAGGCAGTCTTCTAATTTTAATATTATAAAAAGATTGAGTCAAAATGAAACTGGGGTGGAGTGTAATCTACAGATTCTCGTTTAATACCAACAGAGGTCAGATATTTAAGACTCGTGTCACTGTGCCAACAACACTAACCAAAACATGCCCATTTTCAGCACAAGCATAAGGGCTAACACAGGCACTCCTCTGATTTTAATCTTAAAGACAAAGGATTGTGTCAACGTTAAAATGGGTTGGACTGTAATCTACATATCATGCTATATTACCACAGAGTGCCAGGCATTTAAAACTGACATCACTGTGTCAGCAACAAACAGCAAAGCAACAAAGAAGATTAACAAATAACATTTCAGTACTTTTTGCAGTTCTTAACTCTAGGTAATTTTTTCTTTGCATATTTAAATTTCTGAACATTGTTTAATTTCCATTACAGTTCAGTCCCCTGGAAGGGTCTGGCCGTTAAGATCTTTCTTGGGTTTGCTTCAATGGCATTCTTGCATTTGGACTGCTATCTAGATTTACCTAATAAACCAGATGGGCATGTTAGGTGACTACTTCCTAGACCGGGGACTCTGTTGTGATTTACATTTTCATTTTTTTTGCATTTACCTTTAGCCCCAAAAAAGTGTGAAACATCCATCCATCCATTTTCCAACCCGCTGAATCCGAACACAGGGTCACGGGGGTCTGCTGCAGCCAATCCCAGTCAACACAGGGCAGGAACCAATCCATGTTTAATTATTCCATCCATCTGGAGTCACACCAGTTCCAGCAAGCAAAGAGCACAAGACAGGAACAATCCCTGGGTGGGGGGGCCAACTCATCGCTAGCACTGCGCCACTATGCCCGCACATGTTTAATTATTAACAGTATACATTATTTAAATGAAGGTAACAATTTATCCACAAAATGTAATATACATACTTTAATGCATTTCATCATAAAAATTATATCAAGTATACATTCAAGTATTCTAACAGCCCACAGCTCCGAGAGGATAGCTCTTGTAAATCTAAATTGACTTAGAAGCTAGTCATAATCATATTCATGATCTCTTCTATTAAATTGAATTGAATTCCTTTATTGCCATTGCATGGTAAAAATTTTATGGTAAAACTCCTTCATAAAATTATTTTCCTATAACAAATAATAATATTAATATGATAAAAAAAGAAAAATATACAATATGAAAGCAAAAGTATGATATACTTGTACATATAGTGCAGATAGTGTAAACAGTTCATAAAGTGGGTGAGGTTGTGTTATATTACAGTTGCAGTGTAAGTTTACAGTGAGTTAATTGTAATTATAAGTGCAAGCAGTTCTACCTGAAGCACTTGATGGACTGATTAAGTTTATTTATAGCTCTTGGGATCAAACTGTTTCTGAGGCTTCAGGTATGTGCAGGAAAGGCTCTGAAGTGTTTGCCAGATGGCAGAAGTTCAAAAAGACTGTGGCATGGATGAGTGGAATTCATGGAGATGCTTGTAACTTTCCTGAGGCAGCATGTGCTATACAGTAAATGTCATCCAGGGCTGGAAGCTGTATCCTCTGCTTTAAGCTCTAATTCTCTGCACTGTGATACCACACACAAATACAATAAATAGGTTAAAGTACTCTCTTTGGTGTTCTGAGAGTAACAACGCTAAAGCAGCTATGGTATTTGGAATAGTATGACCATTCCATGTACCGTTACTTTGTTACAGAATGATTACAATCAACTGCCTTAAATTTGTAAATAATATGCAATTAATTTTGGCGTATTTGTTAAATCTTGCATCATGGATGTCAATCTAAAAAATGAAGGGTGATCACACAGAGAAACAGTATTACTGCTTTGACGCTAGGTGCCTCCTGTTTGTAAAGTGCATACGCATGGTGTGAGGCTGCTGTGAAAAGGTTCATGGCTTTACATCAAGTTTAGTTTTTATACATCTTGAAGTGAGCGTGAAAACGGGCATACACAACATTTATGTGTGTCCGCACTGTTTATACCTGAGTCTCTTGATGTATTCATTACTAGATTTGGAAATCTCACTGATAAACTCTAAAGCCTTCTTGGTTTCCAATTTATTTTTATGAGAACAAATATGAAATAACTAGGGTGATTCGCCCCCGCTCTCTTTGCTCGCCAACTCCCTGACCTGCGCTACACGCTAGCCACTCCGCTTTCATACGTGGATTTCACTTTCACCAAACAACAAATCTTTTAATTCTCGCGGATATGCCATCATTGGGAAGAAACACTACTTTTCTCTGATGGCAAAACAAATTATACGATCTACAAGTCTCAGAATTAAAGTTTAAATCTGAACAATATATGTGATCTCTTTTCGGTGTTCTGTTATTTCACAGAGTAATAATTTTCATTTGTTTGCGCTAAAGTGATTTTTACTATCATTTTTTTTGAGACTTTTGAATTTTAGTACTTTCATTATCTCTAACCTGCTCTGCATGTGTATCGTGCCAACATTTTTGAATCTCTTTACGATTTTCTACTTTGTTATCTACTCTTTGTTTTTTATTTCTGGCCCCAAGCGTGATTAAATCTCTTAGCACAAAGTCTCATCTCGCGGGACTTGAAAGTATCTCTGAAAAAGTCACGTCTTGTCCCAGGTTAAAAAGTCTTGTCTCGTCCCTGGATTTCTTTATATAATAGAGAGATGTGTCCTCTTAAAAGTGCTATCAACATTTCCCAAAATGTTACTGTGGAAACCTCTGAGGATGTGTTTCTTTCTAAAAAAATAATTAACAAATATGGAGATAAATTCTATAAAGTTCTCATCTGCTAATGGCGCCAGCATATCATAGGGTGAATATGAGCAATACATACACTAGCAGGGTCAATATAGCATAACAAAACCCCACATCCTACATGACTTTGAAAGGCAACTGAAGCACTGTGGTGTTATGGGTCCACAGCTCATTTAGTAAAAGCCATTTTTTAAATAAATAATCACCGCTCTCGCGGTGGCTTAGCGAGGGGGCGTTGGGCCATAGCAAGCCACGGGGCGATCCGCGGTGTGGGCGTTTCTCACCGCATGCACAGGTGAGGGACTGCCCACAACCATGATTGTTCCCTTGGCTAATGTGCTGCAGCTGCTATGGCCCCTCGCAATATAAGAAGCGCAAGTCGGTAACGGATTTGAAAAGAACAAGATCAAAAAAAAGAACAACAAAAAAAAAAGAAAGAGAAGGAAACGGAGGTTGCGGCCGGAAGCAGTGAGACAATCGAACAGGAGAGAGAGAGAGTGCGCGCAAGTTGGTGCAGTAGAGCGAGCGAGAGAATGCTGGCGGGCAGCTGAAGGCAGCCTGGGTGTTTGGCCAAAACCTGGGAGAAATAGTGGTTGTGGTCACTCCCGCATAGTTTGTTTTGCAGGGCGGGAGTGACCGGAAGGTAGCAGGAGTCGGGACTTGGGATGTGGTATTCCCTGCATGAGAGCCTTGGTTGCAGGGAATTCCCAAGTCGTTATCCGGAGGAGCCGACCGGAGCCATGGATCGGTAAGGCAACTGACAGCAGAGGCCGGCACAAAGGTCAGCTGCAGAGAGAGAGTGTCTCAATTGTTGCGGGGCCCAGATGGGTGAAGCAGGAGAGACGCTAGTTTAAAAAGAAGGCACCGGGCATTGTTGTTGGTTTTTAAAGACTGCTTCCATAAGAACGTTTTAACCTCTTTTTAAAGGATTGTTTTCGTACTATTTTTAACCTCCACATTTCTTTTATGGAGTATTTACTTATAAGACTTTGGGACTCACTGCACTTGTTGAGCACTTTGTTTTTGTTTGACTATTTTAATAAAAGCACTTTTGCACTTTTGACCATCCCCTTGCTCGATTGTTATTGCCTCCACTGACTAGCTCATCGGTGACATTACCGACGGTGTTGGGTTCAAGGGCTTCCAAACAGTAATGGGAGCATGGAGCCAGAACCCACATTGTCACAAGCACGCCAAGTAAACCCACCAGAAAAACATGCAAATTTAAGTCAGGGAACACCCGGGACTCCCTTGCTACAAGGCAGTAGTGCAACCTCCATGCTATTGTGTCCCCACATGATTCATACATGTTTTAAAGAATTTCATCAAGAAAATGATATCAAGTATTTATCTCAGCATTCTAAATGTTCAGGGAGCAGGAATATCATGAAATTAATGTATTCTATGTGGTGATCGTTGCCTGCGCCTCCTCTTAGTGCAAGAGGAAGTCAATTTAAGAAGCACATAGTGATTAACATGTCTCAGGGAACACTTAACACAAAACATTTAATGTGCTACATAACTTATGATGGGGTTTAAGAAAATCTAGTAAATTAAATATTCATTTTAAGATGAAGTTTAGTTTCCGATGTTCTACTTTAATGACAAGTTACGAGAATAAAGCCAACTTGTTGACTTTAATCTCGACATAAACAGAGGGAATAAAGTAGAAATGTCGAGAATAAAGTCAACATGTCGACTTTATTCTTGTCATAAGTGTCAAGATTAAAGTGGAACTGTCGAGAATAAATTCAATATGTCACACTATTACACAGTACCCAGGTACATTACACAGTATTGAAAAAAAAAAATAAAACAAGTACAGCTTGGCTTGCAGTATTATCTAATAGTATAGAAACAGTAATCACACATTTGAACATAATGGTCCACATCCGACCTTTTAAAACCAAAGTATCTCCAGACAACAGATACGGCTCCTTTTTTCAGCAAAAGTTCTTCTGTGTCATCATGTTCAACTTTATCGTCTGCTACAGCTTTAGTTTCGGAATGTTCTCTGTCCATTTTCACCATTCAATACCTCCACTAACACATGTACTGTACTCTGTTGCATGTGTGTTTAGTAGTGCAGCAGTGAAAAAAGTCCCCCCTTAAACAGTTTCTCGCTACACCACGTTCCGAACATTGTTTAGGCTATTTAAAATGGTGTTGTGGTATAAGAAAAATCCATATCATAACAAAAATAAAACATGTCTTTTGGTATGAACCGGTATACCGCCCAGCACTACCACATATCGTTTATTTGTTTAAGGCATCTGATTGTAATCAACCTGTAACCATATAATGGTGCACAGAACAGCTAAACTATTCCAGATACTACAGCTGCTTTAGTGTTGTTACTCACAGTGCACTACGGAGTATTTAACTCACTATATGTGAGTGTGGAATTACAGCTCTACAGCAGCTAATTGGAAAAAGGATTATCGGGATACAGCATTTAGTACACGCTGCCTCAGCCATGCTCACAGTCTATTTGAACATCGCCCATACAGTACAGCAAACACTTCAGAGCCTTTCCTGTAGGGACCACATGCTACAGAAACAGTTTCATCCCAATAGCTCTAAACACACTCAATCAGTCCATCAAGTGTTCCTGGTAGAACTGTTTATACTTATAAATACAATCATTTCACTGTAAACTTGCACTACAGTTATAATATTGCACAACTTGAGCCACTTTATTAAGTGCGTATTTACATATGATGACGACTGGTCTATCTTTTTGGAGCTCTTGATATCATTTTTAAGATGAAATGCAGTAAAGTATGTTTATTACATCATACAGATACATTTTAAACTTCATTTAAATAATGCATGTTGTTAATAATTAAACATGTGAGGACATGGTGGACAGCGGTAGCAATGAACTGGCACTCTGTTCAGGGATTGTTCCTGCCTCACGCTGCATGCTTGCTGGTATTGGCGCTACCTTGGTTGGATGGATAGATGGATGGAATAATTAAACATGTACTACAAAGATATTTCAATGTTCCATAGTAGTTTTGAAGAATCGGTGTTCTAAGCTTATAGATGGCTTGGCATCTATTACAAAGCTGATCATGTGGTGATTGGTTACTTGGAGATAGAAAAGGAAGAACAGGAATTGGAGCTTAGTACATTTGAGAGAGACAGTACTGCTGCAATAAATGATTTCATCAAAGGTCACTCATGGCGCAGGAAGCATTTTACGGGAGCTAGAAACAATCTCTGGACAGGGCGCCAGCTCATCGCTAAAACTGCGCCACCGTGTCTCAATGTTTAATACATGCTTTAATTCCTATCATTATGAAAATGATAAGTATACATCTTAATATTTAAATTGTTCAGAGAGCTGTAATATCATGAATGTAATGTATTCTGTGTCTTGTTGGTGCAAGAGAAAGCCCGATTAAGAAGCACGTAGTGATTCACACACATAGAGTACATAAAAGAACATATAGAATACAAAGCATATAACGTGCTACTTTAATTATGATGAGATCTGAGAAACTAGTAAATTAAACGATTTTAAGATTAAGTTTATGATGTTCTACTTTAAGGACAAAATAAACTACATGATTAAAGTGGAAATATCAAGATTAAAGTTGACATTTGGACATATTTTTCAGCTGTGTCCCTATTTTGTTTTTCTTTTCTGTTTACCCTAATACGCTTCCATGTGACACTCAGATGATGGGCTATGACTCACCTTTTCACGGCAACTTTGATATCTGACCACTTCTCATTTATTTTGGGCGCTTTGTGACTTTCTGAACTTGAACTTTCGAGTTTCTCCACCACTCTGTTTCTCGATCAACTTCCTTTTGTTGTTTATATCACTGCTTAAACCAACAAATAGTACGTTTTTCCTTGGCTCTACTTGGTATTCATTGAAATTCTTCTTTTTCCCCCATGCTTTTCACAGAACGCAAAATATAAGGGGCTATTTACATTAATTTGCATATTCAAAGAGGTGTACTTCTAGGAGAAGTCTGGGTGGGACGGCAGACGCGTGCATGTGTTTTACTTTTCATGCTGACTGAGATTTATGTAGCGGAAGAATGTGGAAGTTGGTGTATGCACAGATTTATGCATCTAGATTTTTTAATGAGTATGCACATTTCCGCTTTTGTTGGCACACCATGTTTTAGTGTGAATTCTATGCACAGTGTTATGCATGAGGCCCCAGGTCTTCTCTTGTTTCCACTGTGTGGACCAGTGGGACTCAAAGCTTCATTTCCAGGTCACCATTACATGTTTTCCATGATGCCCTATTGTAAGCCTTGTGATTAGTCTCAACTAATTAGATGTCCTGAATGTAGGAAAATCCTACTGGGGCATTGCCTAGGGTTACACAGATGGTAGTGTGTAGGTTAAACATATTTTTTCAGGTGATCCCTTCCCTGGCAGTTTTAACCCTGCAATGAGAAGCACCTGGCTGATAGATTCATCTTCCAAAATGACCTCCAGAGCACTTGTGTGCCATCCTTTGGGGATATTGTCTGTCCTTTCCAATAGGGCTTTCTTACTTCCATACACTGTGAGCTAGCTCTCTTTGGAATTCCCCAGACATATAAGCAAAGGTACCATACTGGCAGATTGTTGGTGTTGCTTGGTCTGTGCATAGTTGGTTTGGGTGTTTTTGACCACAAGAAAATTTTTAAATGTAGGTTCCTGCAAACCCAAGAATACAACCACCACAACAAGTTCCAAGTTCAAATAAAAGGTTTACAAAAGGCTTCTTTACAATCACAAACACCCCCATAACTGTCTTCTTCTCTCTTTCCCTTCTCCTTCCAATCATCTACGTAAGTTTTGCCTGTCTGACTCCACCTCGCCTAGATGTGGTCAAGTGGCTTTTTTTAATCTTAGACCTGGGAGTTCTTCTGGTCCTAGGGCATAGCATGGTGGAACCACTTCCGGGTCAAGAGGAAGCCCCAAAAACTATTGATCATGGATCCCTGTACCACCCCCTGCCCTGTGGGCCTACTGTTCCCAGCATATCTTGCAGCTATATATAAAGGTAGCGTTACCCCAGGATGCTGCCACCTAAAGTTTCAGGGAAGCATGTCACTCTATCACACTGGCCTCCTGGGTGGGTATTGTTCTTTGGTCCAACCCTGCCAGGTTGCCATCATACACACTTCTGTACTGGCATCTCCTGCTTGTCTCCTGGCCGAGGCAGGACGATCCTTGCATTATTTCTTGTGCCTCCAAAGGACTGGCCTCCCATATCAGCTGCATATGATAACCCAGCCACAGGGGATGCACAAACCAGTGTGCTTTTTCGTGCCAGTCCCAAGCCTGGATAAATGGGGAGGGTTACATCAGGAAGGGAATCCACTGTGAAACTTTGCCAAATCAATATGTGGACAACAATACAAATTTCCATTTCGAGCCCCAGGTTAACAACGACCGCCACCAGTACTGTTAGCCAACAGGGTGCTGGTGAAAATTGGGCTCCTGTTGTCCAAAGAAGGAGAAGAAGAGGGGGGAGACATGTCTGGAGGCAGAGGGAAAGGAAGAATGTAAAGAGAGTGGAACTGGGGGTAGGAACTTTCAATGTTGGCAGTATGACTGGTAAGAGGAGTGAGTTAGCAGATATAATGGAAAGAAGGAAGGTTGATATATTGTGAGTGCATGTGAATAAATGGAAGGCAGTAAGGTCAGGTGGATTCAAATTGTGCAATCATGGTGTGGATAGGAGGAGAAATGGTGTAGTTATTGGAGTTATTCTGAAGGAATAGTATGTTAAAGAGTGTTTTGGAAGTGAAAGAATGTCAGACATAGTAATGATTATGAAGCTGTTAATTGGAGGTGTGATAATGAATGTTTTAGTGCATATGTCCCACAAGATTGGTGTGTGATGGATGAGAAAGATGATTTCTGGAGTGAGTTGGATGAAGTGATGAACAGTGTACACAAGGGACAGAAAGTGGTGACTGGAGCAGATTTCAATGGACATATTGGTGAAGGGAACATAGGAGACGAGAATGTGATGGGTAGGTATGCTGTCAAGAAGAGAAATGAACAAGGCCAGATAATAGTGGATTTTGCCAAAAGCACGGACATGGCGGTGGTGAATACCTATTTTAAGAAGAGGGAGGAACACAGGGTGACGTACAAGAGTGGAGGAAGATGCACACAGGTAGAGAACATCCTATGCAGTAGAGTCATCCTGAAGGAGATTGAAGACTGCAAAGTGGTGGCAGGGGAAAGTGTAGTTAAGCAGCATAGGATGGTGGTCTGTAGGATGACGTTGGAGATCAAGAAGAGGAAGAGAGTGAGGACAGAGCCAAGGATGAAATGGTGGAAGCTGATAAAGGAAGACTGCAAGGTCGAGTTTAGGGAGGAGGTGAGACAGGCACTGGGTGGCATTGAAGAGTTACCAGACAGTTGGGCAACTACAGCAGGTGTAGTAAGGGTAACAGCAAGAAGGGTGCTTGGCGTGACATCTGGATAGAGGAAGGAGGAAAAGGAAATCTGGTGGTGGAATGGGAACGTACAGGAGAGTATACAGAGGAAGAGGATGGCAAAGAAGAAGTGGGATAGTCAGAGAGATGAAGAAAGTAGACAAGAGTACAAGGAGATAAGGTGCAAGGTGAAGGCTAAAGAAAAGGCCTATGATGAGTTGTATGAGAGGATGGACACTAAGGAGGGAGAAAATGACCTGTACAGATTGGCTGGACAGAGGGAAAGATGTGCAGCAGGTTAGAGTGATAAAGGATAATGATGGAAACATACTCACAAGTGAGGGGAGTGTATTGAGCAGATGGAAAGAGTACTTTGAGAGGCTGATGAATGAAGAGAACGAGAGAGACAGAGAGAAGGTTGGATGATGTGGAGATGGTGAATCAGGAAGTGCAACGGATTAACAAGGAGGAAGTAAGAACAGCTATGAAGAGGATGAAAAATAGAAAGGCCGTTGGTCTAGATGACATACCTGTGGAAGCATGGAGGTGTTTAGGAGAGATTGCAGTGGAGTTTTTAACCAGATTGTTTAATGGAATCTTGGAAAGTAAGGGGATGCCTGAGGAGTGGAGAAGAAGTGTACTGATGCCGATATTTAAGAATAAGGGGAATGTGCAGGACTGTAGTAACTACAGGGAGATAGAATTGATGAGCCACAGCATGAAGTTATGGGAAAGAGTAGTGGAAGCTAGGTTAAGATGTGAGGTGATGATTAGTGAGCAACAGTATGGTTTCATGCCAAGAAAGAGCACCACAGATGCGATGTTTGCTCTGAGGATGTTGATGGAGAAGTATAGAGAAGGCCAGAAGGAGTTGCATTGCGTCTTTGTGGACCTGGAGAAAGCATATGACAGGGTACCACGAGAGGAGCTGAAGTATTGTATGAGCAAGTTGGGAGTGGCAGAGAAGTTCATAAGAGTTGTACAGAATATGTATGAGGGAATTGTGACAGTGGTGAAGTCTGCAGTAGGAGTAACAGATACATTCAAGGTGGAGGTGGGATTACATCAGGGATCAACTCTGAGCCATTTCTTATTTGCAATGGTGATGAACAGGTTGACAGACGAGATTTGACAGTAGTCCCTGTTGACTATGATGTTTGCTGATGACATTGTGATCTGTAGCGATAGTAGGGAGCAGGTTGAGGGGACACTGGAGAGGTGGAGATATGCTCTGGAGAGGAGAGGAGAGGAGAGGAATGAAGGTCAGTAAAAACAAGACAGAATACATATGTGTAAATAAGAGGGAGATCAGTGGAATGGTGAGGATGCAAGAAGTAGAGTTGGCGAAGATGGATGAGTTTAAATATTTGGGATGAACAGTATTGAAAGGGAAGGTCCACAGGATGGTAGTGAGACCAGCTATGTTATATGGGTTGGAGACAGTGGCACTGACCAGAAAGCAAGAGACAGAGCTGGAGGTATCAGAGTTAAAGATGCTAAGATTTGCATTGGGTGTGACGAGGATGGATAGGATTAGAAATAAGTACATTAGAGGGTCAGCTCAAGTTGGACAGTTGGGAGGCAAAGTCAGAGAGGCGAGATTGCGTTGGTTTGGACATGTGCAGAGGAGAGGTGCTGAGTATATTGGGAGAAGGATAATAAGGATAGAGCTAACAGGTAAGTGGAAAAGAGGAAGGCCTAAGAGGAGGCTTATGGATGTGGTGATAGAGGACATGCAGGTGATGGGTGTAACAGAACAAGATGCAGAGGACAGAAAGAACCCCTAACGGGAGCGGCCGAAACAAAACGTAGAAGATCATCTGCATATGATATTTTTTGTTCAAGTCCTTCTCTGAAAATCCCTTTTATCTTTGTTGGATTTCAAAAGTGAACAGCCAATGGCTCAATGGTGATTGCAAATAGCAGTGGTGACAAGGGGCATCCTCATCTAGTATTGCGTTCTAGTCTGAAGTAGTCTGAGACAGTGTTTTTATTACAAATTGAAGCTTCTGGACTGGTATACAGTAGTTTGTTCCATGCACATATATTAGGGCCAAACACAAATTTCTGCAAAATTGTGAAAAGGTAATCCCATTCAACCATATTGAATGCTTTTTCTGCATTCAAAGACAATAAGATCTCTGGACTGTTGGACTTAATAAATCCAGTTTGTTCTTGTGAAATTACTGAATGGGCACTTTCTAAATCCTTCTAGCCAGAACTTTGGAGAGTATCTTAAAACCATTATTCAGAAGTGAGATGCGTCTGTATGATGCACATTGTAATAAGTCCTTATTTTTATTTCTTAGGGAAAACGGTAATTAATGCTTGGTTAAAAGTTTGAGGTAAACTTTTATTGTGTCTGACTTCTATAAAAGTTGCTAATAAAAAGGGAGCTAACCTAATTGAAATATTTTTATAAAATGCAGCAGGGTAGCCATCAGGACCTGGGGCCTCATGTATAAACAGTGCGTACACACAGAAATGTTGCGTAAGAATTTTTCCACGTTGTATAAAACCTACACTTGGTTTAAAGCCATGCACTTTTCCACGGTACCTCATACCTTCTTGTACGCAAGTTCTCCGCTCGGTTTTGCAGACTGGCGGCACCCAGCGACAAAGCAATGCTACTGTTCCTGTGTGGTTACTCCTTATTTTCCTGACGCAGCTTTATAGATACACTGAAACTAATTACATACATACAAATATTTTGTTTATTAGTGTAATGCATCTGATTGTAATTACCTTGTAACAATATAATGGTCCAGGGAATAGCCATAGTATTCCAAATACCATAACTGCTTTAGCATTGTTACTATAACTGCACCGTCTTCTACTTTCAGCTGCTCCCGTTAGGAGTTGCCACAGCGGATCTTTTTCCATATTACTCTCACTGCCCCACTCGGAGTATTTATATCACTGTACAGTAATCCCTCGCTATATCGCGCTTTGACTTTCGCGGTTTCACTCTATCGCGGATTTTAAATGTAAGCACATCTAAATATATATCACAGATTTTTTGCTGGTTCGTGGATTTCTGCAGACAGTGGGTCTTTTAATTTATGCTACACGCTTCCTCAGTTTGTTTGCCCTGTTGATTTCATACAAGGGACGCTATTGGCGGATGGCTTAGAAGCTACCCAATCAGAGCATGTATTACATATTAACTAAAACTCCTCAATGCTATAAGATATGCATCCCGCGCGGAGCTTGATTGTTTGCTCTGCCTCTCTCTCACCCTCTCTGACATTCTCTGCGCCTGACGGAGGGGCTGTGAGTAGAGGTGCTGTTTGCTTAAAAGATACTGACGCTCCTCTAAAAAAATGCCGCTTTATTGCAGTGCTCGGCATATTTAAAAGCACAAAAGCACACGTATTGATTTTTTGATTGTTGCTTTAATCTCGCTCTTTCTCTCTGACGTTCTCTGCGCCTGACGGAGGAGATGTGAGCAGAGGGGCTGTTTGCACAGAGGCTGTTTGCTTAGAAGATCCTGATGCTCCTCTAAAAATGCCGCGGCAAACTTAAAAGCACAAGTATTGATTTTTGATTGTTTGCTTTTCTTTGCGAGCGCTCTCTCTCTCTCTCCCTCTGAAATTCTCTGCTCCTGAAGAGAAGAAGATCTATTTGCATTCTTTTAATTGTGAGAAAGAACTGTCATCTCTGTCTTGTCATGAAGGACAGTTTAAACTTTTGACTAAAGGGTGTTATTTCATGTCTAGAGGGCTCTAATAATGTTAACAGTGTGGGAAAGTTTATAAGGGCTTAAAATATATAAAAATAACTACACAAACATATGGTTTCTACTTCGCGGATTTTCGTCTATCGCGGGGGGTTCTGGAACGCAACCCCCACGATCGAGGAGGGATTACTGTATCTGAGTGTGAATTACAGCAGCAGCTGATCGAAAAGAGAATTATCGGTATACAGCTTCAAGCACACACTACCTCAGCCACGGCAAAAAAATTCCTGTACGAACCTCATGGTTCAGAAACAGTTTCATCCGAAGAACTTTAAACGCACTCAATCAATTGCTCCTTGTAGAACTGTTTGTACTTATAAGTACAATTACCTCACTGTAAACTACAGTTATAATATTACACAACATGTGCTACTTTATAAAGCGCGTATTTACATATGATGATGATATCATTTTTAAGATGAAATGCAGCAAAATTAGTTTATTATGCAAATAAAACTTTAACTTCATTTAAATAATCTATATTCTTCACTGGGACTGGCGTGAAGGATAGAATAATTAAACATGTACTACGAAGAAATTTCATTGTTCCTTAAACGTTTTGAAATATCGGCACTCTAAGCTTACAGATGGCTTAACGTCTATTACAGAGATGATTGTGCGGCGATCGGTTACTTGGAGAAAGAAAACAAAGGACTGCAGGGACAAAATAAACTACGTGATTAAAGTGGAAATTTCGAGATTGAAGTTGACATTTCATGCTTTTTCCCCACTGTGTGCCTTTTTTTTCTCTGTACTCTAATAAGCTTTCATATGACACTCAGACAGTGGGCTACAACTCGCCTTTTCACGGCGACTTTGATATGTGATTTCTTTTTAATTTCCGGAACTGTGCAACTTTGTGAACGTGAGCTTTAAAGTTTCTCCAACATGCTATGCCACTCAATCAACTTCCTTTTGTTTTTTATATCACTATTTAAACCAACAAATAGTATGTTTTTCCTTTGCCTCCACTTGGTATTCACTGAAATTCTTATATTTTCCCCCATGCTTTTCCCATTGTCTTTTCACAAAAGGCTGAGCTTAACACTAGAATTACCAGAGCCTACGAAAAAACTCGTAGATCCGTCCCACCTTAAATCGCTTCTTAAAACCGTTCTCACCTCTCCGTCATCCTCCTGCAACTGCAAGTAGCCGGCTATTCCATCCCCCCACCGACTCAGAATGTGCACGAACTTCTCCGAGCTCATGCCTCGATTATCTGGGAGTGAAGTGGAGTTTTAGAGTGGAAATAATAGATTGTTATTTGGAACACACGCATTTCATGTGTGTTCCGTTTCTACAGTAATCTGTGTAAACACAATGTTAAAACAGATACTTTTTCATATTTTAGTAATAAATGTTACAAAATATAGACATAAACTATAAAATATGTGAAGCCTGACAGCCAAAGAGAAAATAAACACTTTCATAAAAGGTTCAAAGCTTTTACAACAGCTTCCATGGTGTACTGGTAAGATTTCGTCACTTAGAGAACAGCAGACTTGCTGTACTTCAAGAGATCTGAGTTCAATTCTCCACTGGAGAGAAAACTTATTTATTTTTAACCTTTGCTGTTCTGCCTGCCTGAACTCCCTGTCTATCTATATAGTAATAACAGTAATTTTATTATTATATAGGAGCTTCCCTGTCTGCCTATCATATTGTGCCTTTCCTTCCTACCTATCTATATATTTATCCCCTTAGCTGTTTTTTTATATATCTATTATACAGTGCCTTCCCTGTTTATTTATATATCTGGTGCCTTCTCTGCCTGTCTGTCTGTCTAATTGCATATAGCGCTGAACTTACTGCTCTGTATTATTCTGTCCTCTGCATGTCCTGGAGTACAAAAGAAACACCACCATACAGCAACATGTGCAAACTGGCAAGATCGGGGAAAAAACACGCGGTCACTGATTACAAACCACAAGATGAATGAAAGAGACAATATATGTAAAAACATCATCGCACTAATGCAATTTTATTTGAAAACAAACAGCGTCAGATCGGGTTTGAATATGCGCCCGATCTGACGCTGTTCGTTTTCAAATAATATTGCATGTACTGAACTATTTTAGAATAAAAACATACATTTGATTTCAGTCAGTTTGTAAGTTGTAAAGGTTAGCTTTTTTTTTTAAATTCAGTTCCATTCTCTCAGTCGCGTTCACGACGCCCCCCAATCTGATACTGCTGTTTTCACATAAAGACGCGCTATAACTCAAATGTGATTTATTTGGAGACGTGCTATAGCTCAAATGTGATTTATTTGGAGACGCACTATACTCGAATGTTATTTATATAGGGAAGAAAGTACAATGTCAGGTGCTCATTCAGTGTAATAGGAACAATAGCACAGAGAGCTAAGTACACATGTCGTGAATGTAGGAAGGGTGTGTGGGAATTGTTAATATTTGAATGTGATGATTTTATATAGCACGAATCGGAAATCAGCAGTTCTTAGCATTGCACCACACAAGCTGTCGTATCAACCGCCTACTGTAACTTGCTTTATTTTTTCTTCACTTATAGTCTAGAATAAAAGTGCACTTGTTTTGTTATACTTGTACACCAACATATGTTCCTGTGTTTGAGTGACACGGGCATGCTCAAAAAAATAGACGTGTAATGCCACGAAAAGTGCACGCAGGCACTTTAGTTCACAAGCATTGAGTACGAGAATGCAGTCACAAGTACGCTGCAGAGCTATAGTGCATCTTTATTTGAAAACAGCATTCTCAGATGATGGGGGGGGTGGGGTGGGGTGGTTAATTTGGGAAGGATCCTGAACACGACTGAGAGAATGAAAAGTGAATAAAAAAAAAAAACTAACCTTTACAAGTATCATAAATTACACCGGCTGTTACACACTGAAATCAAATGTATGTTTTTATTCTAAAATAGTAAGAATAAAAGCAGTTTACTTCTCAAAACTGAATCGTGCGGGATTGAACTCATGACCTTTTGAATACTAGTCAGCAGTTGATACCATTATGCTACCATGACAGCTGTAGTATGTATGTGTCAATGTGGCATGCTAAGGCGGCTTTTTTCTGCAGTTATATTTTTGAAAAAAAGTATACTTGTTCTGTTATATTTGTACCTTTTGTGAAAGTGTTTGATATATGGACTTCAGGCTTCATACATTATATAGTTTATGCTTACATTTTGTCATTTACTACTACAATATGAAAAACGTTTCTGTTTTAAAAATGTGTTTACACGGATTACTGTAGAAACGGAACACACGTGAAATGCGTGTATTCCAAATAATGATCTATTATTTCCATTCTGAAACTCCACTTCACTCCCAGATAATCAATCAAGGCATGAGCTGGGAGAAGTTCGTGCACCTTCTAAGTCGTTGGGGGGATGGAATAGCCGGCTACTTGCAGCTTTTCTTTTATCAGCACATTTAGATTAACAAAAGACGCTGGCGGAGAGGTGAGAACGGTTTTAGAAGCGATTTAAGGGACGGACCTACGAGTTTTTTCGTAGGCTCTGGTAATTCTAGTGTTAAGGGCGATTTATATTGATTTGCATATTCAAAGAGGCGTAATTCTGGGAGGAGTTGGGGCGTTACATGAAGAGCGTGCACGAGCGTTATTTTTCACGCTGACCGGGATTTATGTAGTGGAAGTACGTGGAAGTTGGAGTACGCACTTATTCCTGCATCTGGATTTTTCTGTGTGTAAGCACATTTAGACTTTTGTGCTTACGCCATGTTATAGTGTGAATTCTACGCATGGCGTTATACATGAGGCCCCTGGTGATTCCCCACTTTGAAGTGAGTTTATAGTGTTTAATAATTCTAATAGTGTCAGAGGTTTATCCAATTCCTCTGCACTGAGAGTAACTAGCTGTGGTATCCATGATGTATCAAAAATGCATTAGATTTTGTCTTGCATTCTTTAAACTGAGTAGAATATAAGGACTTATAGTAGTCACTAAATGTGTGTATTGTATTTTTATGGCCAATGATTCTATCTGTCTGATTGCTGATACTGCATTGTGAACTTCCTGCTTGTGGATTTGTTAAGATCTTATTAGGCTACTCTCTGTGTTCATAGTAATGATATTGCAATTTAAAAAAGAGTTGTTCTGTTACTTTTGTTGTCAAAAGGTTGAGTTCCGATTACAAAGCCTGTCTTTTCCTAAAAAGTGCCTAATTTAGAGATCTGGCATGTTCTTGATCTATTCTGGTAATTTCACTGATTAACTCTGAGGCCTTCTTGGTTTTGGATTTATTTTTGTGGGAGAAATATGAGATAATCTGTCCTCTTAAAAATGCCTTCACATTTTGCCAGAGTATTCCTGCAGAAACCTCTGAGGATGCATTTGTCTCTAAGAAAAATCAGTTTGCTTGGATATAAATTCTGTACAGTTCTTGTCAGCTAATTACAGGGGGTTAAGATGGCAACTGCGAGATGAGTATGTGGGGCTTAGTGATCATGATCAGAGGGATATGGTTGGAGATAACAATAGCATTGTATTTGCAAGATTTGATTTCTGGCAAGAAATTGTTATCTATAAAGAAATACTCAATTCTTGAGTAACAATGATGTACTGGTGAGAATAATGAACATGCTCTTAAGTATGGATTTAGAAATCTCCATGGGTCTGGTAAGTTATGATCAATTAAAAACAGTGTGATTATTTTTGCAGTGTTAGATGTTGTGTCTCCTATAGCTGAAGATCTGTCGAGGTCTGGATTTAAAACACAATTAAAGTCTCCGGCCATTATAATTTTTTTATAGTTCAAGTTAGTAATTGATGAAAATACATTTTGGATAACGTATCTTATCATCTAAATTGAGTGCACAGATATTTATCAAAGTTACTTTACAATTAAATAAATTACCCATCACATAGTACCCTTCAGGATCAAATATTACATCTGTTACTGCAAATGAAACTGTTCTATGAATTAAGATTCCAATGACTCTAGTTTTCTTTGTATAGCTGAAGTGGAATATATGACCTGTATAATACTTTCAAAAATTTCGATTGATCCAATGGTAATTCAGTTTGAGTGATTTTATAGTGAAGAAACAGCACTTGATCTTGATAGGATTCACATTTTTTTCTAATTTAATTTAGATGTGATTAGCTTGAAACAATTAACTACTTAAAGGATGTGCTTGACATGGTTGTTAAAATCTTTTGAAAAGATTAGAATGTAATCAATTTATATATTAACACAAATACCCTAAAGGCATCATGAAAAATATTTACAGATGATTGAAAGACATTTGCCAGCCGACAGTGCATTAACTTTTACTTGTAATGTTCATTTGCTGTCTTGATGTGGTCTTGCATCATCACTGTTTTGAATTCTAACTAGACTGCATGTGCCATGCATATGTAACTGTGAATATTGCAAACCTCATAACTTGGATAAGCAATTATAAGATAAGGAGATATGGATAATTATCTTATTTAATTCACAATAGTCTACGCATGTTGGTAGGCCACTACATTTTTTTCCACAAAGAAAACACAAGCAGCAATGGGATTACTAGGCAGCGGAGTCAAATTGCCTATTTTTTCTTTCTTTGAAATTAGTGGTGTGAAAATCTGAACAGATAAAACAATCTCATGTGTAGGATCAGATGTAGTACTATAAAAACATAACTCACACATTTAGGGAGTATTATAAGTCCTTATATTCTACTCATTTTAAGGAGGACAAGACACAATCGAAAAAGTTTGTTGACGCAATATAAATACCACAGCTAGATACTCTTAGTGCAGGTGAATTGGTCAAACCTCTGACACTCTTGGAACAAATAGATGTTATAAACTCACTTTAAAGTGGGAAAACACCAGACCCCGATGGCTACCCAGTGGAATTAAAAAAAAAAAAATTCAACTGTGTTAGCCTTACTAATATTGGCAAGTTTTATAGAAGTTACATTTTCACTAAAAATCAATTACTCACTTTTGAAAAAAATGACTTATTACAATCTGCTTTGTACAAAAAAGTTTACTTCTTAATAATGATGCTAAGGTACTCTCCAAAGTTCTAGCTAGAATGACTGAGAAAGTTCTTTCTTCTGTAATATCATAAGACCAAGCCAGATTTATTAAAAGTACTAAGTTTACTTGAATTTTAAGACACCATTAAGATGTGCTTAAATATGCTTAAGTACACTTTTGTTTATTATTTCTGTACTTTCATAAATGTACATTGTTTCCACTTGAAGTATATTTGATTCCACCTTTCAGAGACTTGTTAATACATTTATAATATATAGGAAATATATTCACATTTCAATCAAAATACAAGGATAATAGATTGAAAACATATTTGTGATATATTTAAAATGTACTTACAACTCAAATACAGCATACTTTGTGTATATTATTTCACAGAAGTGCAATAAAATGCACTTAATTTAAGTTCACTTGTATTAAAAGTGTGCTATTTTCAAGCACTAATTTTGTACTTAGTGTGCTAATGTAATATCATTAGTGTAACTAAATATAAACTTAAATACAACTAAGTGTAATTGAATGTGGTGTTTTGAGACACTATTAAGATGCGCTTAAACATGCTTAAATACGCTTTTTATTATTTCTGTACTTTCATAAATGTACCTTCTTTCCACTTGGAGTATATTTAATTCCATCTTCCAGAGACTTGTTAATACATTTATAATATATTGGAAATATATTTACATTTCAATCAAAATGTGTGAGTAACACAGTGAAAACATATTTATGATATATTTCAAATGTATTGTACTTAAATTAATGTACTTCAGTGTACTTTTATCTCTACAATTAAGTGTAAGTAAGTGCAATATTTATGTTTTGTATGTAAGGGCCAAATAACAAAACAGTTGCTCTTTCATACAGTAATACTTTATTGGTATTTGAATTACATTAACAACATTTGTAACAAAAATAAATAAATAAAGCTATCCACTACAAGGCTTGCCCTGTGGTGGGCTGGCGTCCTGCCCTGGGTTTGGTCCTGCCTTGTGCCCTGTGTTGGCTGGGATTGGCTCCAGCAGACCCCGTGACCCTGTGTTAGGATATAGCGGGTTGGACAATGACTGACTGACAGACTATAAGCCTGTCCCCTTACTATATGACAATTATTCAGTGAGCTTGCCTAGGGCACAAACAAACAAAATACAGAATGAACAAAATAATTACTGCGGTGGGCTGGCGCCCTGCCCAGGGATTTGTTCCTGCCTTGCGTCCTGTGTTGGCTGGGATTGGCTCCATCAGACCCCTGTGACCCTGTGTTAGGCTATAGCGGGATGGAGAATGACTGACTGACTGACTGACAAAATAATTATCCTTCAGGTTCATATTTGACTGGAGCAGAATAATTCAGTGCCACAAACCTCCTCCTGTCTGTTTTTTGATACAAAATTCTCATTGTTGCACTTCTGTCTTATGACTGTTCTCATTTCAGAGAATGTCTTTCCTGGAAATTCAGAAATCACTGTATCTGTAGAAAAAAAAAATGAAATGACATTAAAACTCATGTTTTTTGTAAGGCATGCCACCTACATAAATGTTTTTTTGTAGTAAAACATATATATATTATGACTGATGAGTATTAAAATGTAAAATTAATGACATGAAGAAGAAAAACAAAAGAATAATAACAAAATAGATTTAATACAAACCAACAAGGGCATGCAATTTTTCAGGGTCCAGGTTATCCTTCTGTGACTCAGCTGAGGTTGATTGGCTGGTAAGGCCAGCACATTCTGCCCAAACAACAGCACAGCTAACTCTTGGGTGAAGAGGGATATTTTGATCCTCTTCAGTCTGAGGAAGCAGGTTTTGCTCAACTGGACGCCTGTGTTGCCCAGAAAAATCTGTGTCCAGGAAATAAAATACCCACATTACTATATACTGTAGACTGGGTGAATGTAAACACCAGAAAACAAATTAACCAGAAAACAGCCAAACATTTAATTTTAGCCAATCAGCCAGAAGTTAAGTTATAGTTGACCTATTATACCACAGGTAAAGGATAACAAAGACGGTCATCTAAAATTAAGATGCCGCCAGAAGAAATTTTTTAAAAGACTATAGTGTGAATGCCAAATGTCTGCAAAGCTATAATTTTTGCAAGAGATCTTTGAATCAAACATATGCTGTACAGAACAATTCTATGATCGAACTATAATGTCACTGAAGTAGTTATGTATTGACTATAATTTAAGATCAGTATGGCGCTGCGATGGAAAATACGAGTATAATTCAAAACATGTAATTCTAGACTTCTGCAAATATTGATCAAGAAATGCTCTTTTTTAATTGGCTGTCAAGTAGCTAAACAACCGGAAGTTTAAGTAAGATCAAGTAAGTTTAGTAACTTTTCTCTATCAATGCTCTGGAAACTTTGAATAGTAGCTACAACAACTGCAGTAAACAATGGTTGACTGAGAAGCAGCCCATCAATAGAGGCTACTACAATGGAGTGTGTTGTCAGGCAAGCTAATGAACAAACTAAATAAATCTCATTTTGCTCAGTGGTGATGAATTTTGCATTATTTGAGATGCTAGCAAGCCAGCAAACATGGAATCAGAAACAGCTTTGGGCATAGCAACAGCAGGATAAACTGTAAACAAGCAAACTACTCAATGTTATCTTTGACAATAAAGAAAGTAGTACTACAAACTAAACAGGCTGGCTTGTTTTTAAACTGAACCAAATGCTTCCTTTGTGGGCTATACATTCAAGTCTAAATACATGCGTGGCAACCAGGGTATAAGCAAGATAACAGTCTTTGAGGTTTCCTGTTAGACAGAATTAATGGACGCGAGTGCATTGTATTCAAATGGCCTCCACAGTCACCAGATCGTAATTCAACAGAGCACACTCGGGATGTGGTGGAATGAGAGATTAGCAAAATGGATGTGCATCTGACAAATTTGTAGCAACTGTGTGATGCTATCATGTTAATATGGACCAAAATCCCTAAGGTATGTTTCCAGCACCTTGTTGAATCTATGACACAAAGAATTACAGCAGTTCTAAAGGTCCAACATGACCCCAGCAAGGTGTACCTAATAAAGTCACCTTTGAATGTGTATTTCAATAGTAATTATCTTAATTCCTTTATAAAATACTTTGTTACTTGCAATAGCTTTTACATTGTATTTTTCAAAGCACAGATATACCACATACCATTTATGGAAAAGAACTGGAGGATCCTGAACTTGTACTTCCTGTGTCAGTGGCAGGCATTTTCTTCATGGTTGTTATAAGTTCCTTCAAACATTTGACAAGGGTTGGTATTGCTGCATAAAGGGGAAAAAATCAGATATCTGAATTCTTACAGATAACAATCCTACAATTACAATGGTGAACAGAGCAAATATAATGCACCTTTCACAGCCTCAATCACTTCATGATTCATGTCAATTTTTAATGACTGGTTCATCCAACTCTTGTCTCCAAATGCTCCATGGCAGAGGTCCTGCATAAATTACAATTAAAGCAATGATACATTGATGTGGCTCAAGCGCTGAAAAAAAGAACTGACCCTAAAAAGGAAATTTACTCATCCCTAACCAAACTCATAATTATCATAAAAACAAACAAATCAATATCAGGCGAAAACTAGTGGCATATACAAATTTAATTATATTTTTTTTTACCAATGTTTACATTTGTTGGCAAGTTAAGTTTAAATTATATTGTTACCAACTTTGTACCAATAGATATTTGTGTCTTGTAAACCATTAGCATGGCAGCATTCTACTTGAAAAAGTGCTTAATGAAGAGATATTAACTATGCAGATCTCAAAATCTGCTCAAAGACATGCTGAAAAAACAGTTCAAGTGGAGCATTAAACAGTCTATATGTTTGTTTTTCCTTGCTTATGTTCTGTAAATATGTATGGTTGGTTCAGAAGCCTGTGGAGGATCAAATAAGTCCATGACATTACATTACATTACATTTTTAATAAATGGTTTAATCTTAGGATTTTTGTGACATTATTATTACAGAAACCTGATTGCAATTATATTTAGAAATGCCAATGTCATTCTCTTCTGTAAATACTTACATTTGTTGCATAAACTTGTGGTCTGTCAATGTCTATGTCATCATCTAATCTTACTGCCTCTGTATGCTTTTTTTATGCCAAAGAGAAAAGATGTAATATATATCAAAAATGTATAAACTATTCCACTTATATGTTCTGGTAAAGAGAGATTAAAAAACATTCAAACTAAGAAACATTATTTTTAAATTTTAATTATACATAGGAAAAAATGTGATGAAACAGTCTGATGTGAAATGCAAATGAAAGACAAAGGAAGGCAATGACAATATGTAGCAGTTGTATCAGTGCTGACTACTACATTTCTAGTGTACCCTTGTTACAAAAATATTGCAACTAAGCTATTATTCAATTATATTGTATGTCCTCAATGAACTAACACAACAAACAATAACAACCTTTCCTTTGCATTAATCCTGTGTGGCAGAACACACTGCACCCCTTCTCCTCTCAACTGCCATGCTCCATATATTCTCATTCCTTAGGAACACCTGTTTTTTTCAGTCAAGTCCTTACAACTGTCAAATATCAAAAATTAAAGGTTGGGTAGAATACATTGTTAAGAACAATAAAGTATGACATAGCACCTTAGGATTCAACAGCCAATTACTTTTCATTCACAACAATTTTTGACAAGTATCAACTGATGTAATTGGTGAAATATTGGTACATGGTGGTATGGAAGATCCTTATACAGACACTGATAAGTTAAAATAAATGGAAAGTGCCCTGACATGCCAAATATAAAATAATTAGAGTGAAATTCTTTAAAGGAACAAATGAAGCACTAAATGAACTGCATGTTAATAGTGAACTGGTGGGTTGAAACGACTATCTATAATTACAGAATAGGTTATTTACTTCATAAAAAGCAAGTTAGCTGCCAGCCCATTTTTATCTTCACTGCACAAATTTCAGTTAAAGTGGGCCACCCTCTGAATTGATTTAAACAATTAGATTGTTATATTTTAAATCAGCTAAATTGTTAAAATATTACCATAATAGTTAAGATTTAAGCCTATGTATGCCATATTCTTATTCCATAAACATAACACAAATAGTAGCCTAGTGTCCACACAAAAAGTGTGCATACTGTATATATGTCATAAATAGTGGGCCCATTTATAACACATAGATAGATGAATATATTGGTGCTTTTCCAAATAAGTTCAAGAATGTAAAAATAAGTGTTAAGTATGTTTAATTCAGTGCATCTATACTGTAGGACTATCACTGTGTATTCATTATATGAATTGCATATATAGCTTTCATATAAGCTAACAATACTGAGCCACAGTAATACAACCAATCTATGCATGCATATATACAAATGTGTAACAGATTAAACAAAAATGGATTTTAAAACAATACTGGATATTATTAATTAGAATTATGCATAAATTCAACTAATAAACACTGTGTGAGCTCGAAAGGGAACTTCCGATGTATAAACTTATTAGTTTAAAACATTTCATTTTGCTATCTATGTTAAGTGTAGAATTCTAGAAGTGAACTGGCTCTTTGGTCAAAATGGACTTTTTCCATGCCGAATCCAATGGCACCTATGGACGCTATGAGATGCTTTACCAAAAATAGGCTCAATATACCTAACTTTGCCCAAAAAGGGGGGCGCTGCAAGGGTCTAGCATTTCATTCCACAGAAAAACAATTAAATTCGAGCACCTGGCAGTGAGGTCTCTTGGAACGTCTTTTCACAAAATTAGACGTTGCAACGCACCTTGCCATTATTTGAGTAGAAAAAACATGAGTCCTCTAGAATTGCTAGGCGATTAAGGTTAAAATATGGTTTAACTATTAAGGTTGCGTTTTTTTTAACATTGGGCTACTGTGAAGCAGTTATCAGTTTGTGATAAAAGGGAGCTAACTTTCTAACTATAACTTATATAGAAACAACATTCACAGAACCAATTCACACCTGGGGCCTCATACATTAAGCTGTGCGTAGAATTCACACTAAAACATGGCTTAAGGACAAAAGTTGAAATGTGCGTACACACAAAAAAATCCAGATGCCTAAATCTGTGCGTTAAGCAACTTCCACGTTCTTCCACTCCATAAATCCCCGTCAGCATGAAAAGTAACACACGTGCATGCGCCTGCTGTTCCTCAGCGTCTCTTCCCAGAATTACGCCTCTTTGAATATGAAAATCAAATAAATAACCCTTAAGCTCAGCATTCTGTGAAAAGACAATGGCAAAAGCACAGGGGAAAATAGAAGAATTTCAGTGAATACCAAGTGGAGGCACGGAAAAACGTACTATTTGTTGGTTTAAACAGTGGTATAAACAACAAAAGGAAGCTGATCAAGTGACATAGAGTGTCGGAGAAACTTGAAACCTCAAGTTCACAAAGTCGCACAGTGCCCGAAATAAAAACGAAGTTGTCAGATATCAAAGTCGCTGTGAAAAGACAAGTCGTAGCCCATCGTCTGAGTGTCATATGAAAGCTTATTAGGGTACAGAGAAAAGAAAAAAAATAGGGACATAGTGAGAAAAAAGCTCAAAATGTCAACTTTAATCTTGAACTTTCCACTTTAATCACGTAGTTTATTTTGTTATTAAAGTAGAACATCATAAACTTCATCTTTAAATTGTTTAATTTACTAGTTTCTTCCATGTGCTCTATGTCTGTGAATCACTATGTGCTTCTAAAACGGAATTTCTCTTCCCCCAACTGGACACAGAATCCATTACATTTGTGATATTACAGCTCTCTGAATAATTAAAATACTGAGATGTATACTTGATATAATTTTCATGATGATAGGAGTTAAAGCATGTAATTAAACATGGGAACATGGTGGCACAGTAATAGTGATGAGCTGGCGCCCTGTCCAGAGACTGCCTCATGCAAGATGCTTGCAGCGCTGTGTGCGACCTTCAATGAAATAATTTATTGCAGCAGTACTGTCTCTTTCAAATGTTCTAACCCCCAATTCCTGTCCATCCTTTGCTTTCTCCAAGTAACCAAAACCCAAATGCAGATTCCTCACAACTTTTAAGGAACATAGAAATATCTTCATAGTACATGTTTAATTATGCTATCCATCTATCCTTCCAGTGCTGCCCCAGCCCCAGCAAGAATACAGCACGAGGCAGGAGCAATCTCTGAATGAGGCAGCGTCGCACTGTCCTATTGCCGCTTGCAACTACTCTACCAATGTGACCACCTTCCTCTCCAGTTCCAGCAACTCCACCCGGAGGGCACGCAGCACCTGTGGAATGGGCCCTGCGGACTGAAGGCACTCCTCCAGTTCACGCAGGGCCACAGGCAAAGACAGGAAGTTAGCCGATGGTGAGCTTACCTGTCATCAGCAACACACACTGGCGACTTCCTGTGGGCCCTTTCCTCCGGCCCAATCGGGTCCTTCCCTGGCCTAAGATGGACATTCCTTGGTCCTGCTTCTCTTCAGGCATCAGTGGGCATGCAAGACACATCGTCCAATCCCGTGCCTGTCTCAGGGAGGGACTTCCGGTCCAGAGCCATCTAGCTGCCCCTCTTCCTGGTGCGGCCGCGTGCTTGGGCTCTCTTGAGCTGCAGCGGCTCCTTCGCTGCCTACGCCCCGGAGACCGGCATGAGCCTGCCACCGATTCGGATACGGGCAGCCCCTGCTTTGCAAACACAAAACACATGCGGCCCCCCAGGGCCGGTTGCCGGCAAGCAGAGAACTTACCTCCTGGATCCCGTCTGTCCAAGGAAATATCCTCAGTGTGGCCTCACTAGGCGACATGCCGTCCTGGGCGCCTTCAGCGACGGCACACTCGTAGGAGCCTGCTGCACTCTTGCACTGCCTGCTGCTGTTTTTACGCAACAGGTGAGTACAATCCCTCTGTGGTCCGGTAGCGATCTGTAGGGTGGCTCTCTCTTCTAGGGTTGTGCGTACTCCACTCCCGCAGTATGTGTGTGGGCACACCTGCTGCGCCGGGTCATCCACAAAATTATTTTTTTTGGGGTCCTTGCCTTGCAACAGGCAGAGAGTCCCATCTGGGATGCCATTGTGGTAGCCGGCCTGGACACAGACAGGCGGACACGTTCATACTAGCAAAATACCCGCGCTTTGCAGCGGAGAAGTAGTGTGTTAAAGAAAGTAATGAAAAAGAAAAGGAAACATTTTGAAAATAACGTAACATGATTGTTAATGTAATTGTTTTGTCACTGTTGTGAGTGTTGCTGTCATATATATATATATATATCTATCTATACTAATAAAAGGCAAAGCCCTCACTCACTCACTCACTCACTCACTCATTCACTCACTCACTCACTCACTCACTCACTGACTCATCACTAATTCTCCAACTTCCCGTGTGGGTGGAAGGCTGAAATTTGGCAGGTTCATTCCTTACAGCTTCCTTACAAAAGTTGGGCAGGTTTCATTTCGAAATTCTACGCGTAATGGTCATAACTGGAAGCTGTTTTCTCCATTTATTGTAATGGAGATGAGCTTGAACGCCGTGGGGGCGGAGTTTCATGTGACATCATCACGCCTCCCACGTAATCACGCAGTACATAGAAAACCAGGAAGACCTCCAAAAAGCGCTGAAGAAAACATGCATTATATAATTGAGAAGGCAGCGAAACTATAAGAAGCGAGCGAGTGTCATATACAACCATATTCATGAGTTCTGCTACTTCGGAAACAAAGCACGATGTAAACCTACACTTTAAATTAAGTTCATAGACAGGCTGCGCTGGCGTTTGTAATTTAGTGCCTGCCCATATAAGGCCGTCCGTCAGCGGCAATCCAATAGCAAACTCCCACTAAATATTCACGGGTGAAGGACTGTGCTTATGCAGAGGAAGATGAGATGGTCAGGGTGGTGTTTGGCACAAACTCAGCGAAACTGCGAGAGAAAGTTTTAAGTGCCAGGACTAAGGTAACATTAAATACAGCCATGGACATAGCACGAGATGGCACCAGCACAGCTGGGAACCTTCGATGCATGTACACGAAGCGGCTCACGTGAACTGGCGAGTGCACAGATAAAAGCAACAGTTCCAAAGAGCTGAACAAAACCGAATTACACAATTGAAAAGGCAGCAAAAATATGAAGCGTCTGATACATACAAGCATATTCATAAATCCAGCTACTGCGGAAACAAAGCACACGGTGGAAAAAGTCAATGTCCCGCTAAAGGAAGACAGTGTAAAAAACCCGTGCATGCAGTGTGTCAGGTCTCAGATAAAGAAGAAGACGAGCTGTTTATTGATGCAGTAAGAAACGAATCGATGAATGAAACCTGTCATCTTTACAACGATTGACAAACACGGAATGTAACTTGAACACAACACATCCTACAAATACGAACCTGATTGAAAGAAATAATGATAATCAAATCCTTGATGACAGCAACACTCAGTAACACTCACAAAACAAATACTGTATATTGACAGTCATGTTACGTTATTTTTAAAATGTTCCCTTTTCTTTTTCATAGCTTTTTAACACACTACTTTTCCGCTGCGATACGCGGGTATATATATATGTATATATATATATCCCGATCTACATACTCGAATAATGGATACTTTATTCGCCATCAATGATTGTTTTGGTAAAGCCATACTCAGTGTATTCATTAGATGAACGGTAAAAAAGTAAGAGCATGGGGAGGATGACTTATTGAGGCATGCAGGCTGTAGTGCGCGTCAACTCTATCTGAATTGCGCGATCACATTTGAAAAAATATATCTTTTCAAGTTCTATTTAGTCCATATGTGTCAAACTCAAGGGCCCGGGCCACATCCGCCCGGCATGTAATTATATCCGGCCCCAAGATCATTTTATATACTGTATTATTGTTATTAATGGCCCGGGTATATGAAGCGCTGGTAACACAATAAACTACAGATCCCATAATGCAGCGCTTCAGCTGCCTTGCGAACACTTACGCGTTAATCAAGTCTAGCTTATGATGCTGCAAGTTATTGCAAGCTAGCTCACACGATGCTGAAGAGAAAAGTTGATTCTGAAAATAGAGCCTTTAAAACCGATGGGAGGCTGAGTATATGTTTACTGAACCCGTGTGTCTCATTTGTGGAGCTAATGTGGCTGTAATTACAGAATTTAATCTAAGACGGCACTATGAGACAAAACATCAGGGTAACCTGAAAGACCTGAATGCAATGCAGAAGATACAGAAAGCAGAAGAATTAAATAAGAATCTGACACTTCAGCGGACGTTTTACCGTGCACAATCACAAAGTGATTTCAAGTGAAGCTGCTTTTATGGGAGACACAAATGCACCAGTGCAACTTGCCCCACTTTCCCTGTTGCCAAGTAATGTTAAACCAAGTCGTCACTACGGTGTTCCCAAATCGCACTTTGCTGATAAACTGAGCGCACTGAGTTGGCACGGCGCTTTGGTGACTTTGAAGAACAAAAAAAGTCCGTCTACATGCGGCTCGAACCTTGTGCATGTTTGGTAGCACATATCTGTGTGAGAAGCTCTTCTCAGTGATAAAGACTAACAAAACAGCACACAGGAGTCGCCTCACTGATGAGCACCTGCAGTCCATCCTGAGAATCTCCACAACACAGAACCTCACACCAAACATAAATGAACTTGTTGCCAAAAAAGATGCCAGGCGTCCAGCTCTAAAATGACATATGAGCAAAGACAACTGAATGATTTGATTTGTTATTGCTGAAAGGAACACATTTTATTTATATTTCCAGGTTTTGTTATGCAGCATGTTCATATTTGAATTTGTATAATTTTGACAGGATATATTTTTAGCAAAATCTTTTGGGATATTTAAAATCTAAGTTTATTTTTTATATAAAATTACATAAGAGTAAAGAAATTTGAATGTTTGTTCTTTTAACGTTTACTTTATTTCTAACTTGTATAATTTAGACAGGATATATTTTTATGGAGAGCAAAATATTATAAGTTGTTTAAGGTTTGAGTTGATTTATTCAGGAATAATATTCCTGTCTGTTTTTACCATTCCTACCAAAGATATTTCTGTCGACTAAATAAAAATTCCTTCTATTTAAAATTTAAATAGAACTTGAACAAATCGATAGTTCATAATATCCACGCAGACTTGCACGTAAGAGCGGGAGTTATCTGTTTTAACAAGCAGCGTATTGCACTGATACAAAATAGCTGTGTGTGTATATATGTAGATATGTATGTATATGTATATATATGTTTATGTGTATGTATATATATATGTATTTGTGTGTATATATGTGTGTGTATGTATGTATGTGTGTATGTATAGATATGTATATATATATATGTTTATGTGTGTGTGCAAATATATATATATATATATATATATACAGTATATATATATATATATATGACAGCAACACTCATCACTCACAACAGTGACAAAACAATTACATTGACAATCATGTTACGTTGTTTTCAAAATGTTTCCTTTTCTTTTTCATTGCTTCTTTAACACACTACTTCTCCGCTGCGAAGTGCGGGTATTTTGCTAGTATACTAATAAAAGCCAAAGCCCTCACTGACTGACTGACTCACTGACTCATCACTAATTCTCCAACTTCCCGTGTAGGTAGAAGGCTGAAATTTGGCAGGCTTATTCCTTACAGCTTACTTACAAAAGTTAAGCAGGTTTCATTTCGAAATTCTACACATAACTGTCATAACGGTCTATAACGGTCGACAACGTCCGCCATGTTGAACTTTCTTATTTATGGCCCCATCTTCACGAAATTTGGTATGCGGCTTCCCTGCACTAACCAAAACCGATGTACGTACTTATTTCGATGGTATGACGCCTCTGTCGGCCGCCATATTGAATTTTCCAACGTCACTAATTTTCCAACTTCCCGTGTAGGTAGAAGGCTGACCCCATCTTCACGAAATTTGGTAGGTAGTTTCCCTGCGCTAACCAAAACCGATGTACGTACTTATTTCGGTGGTATGACGCCACTGTCAGCCGCCATATTTAATTTTCCAAACGTCACTAATTCTCCAACTTCCCGTGTAGGTAGAAGGCTGAAATTTGGCAGGCTCATTCCTTACAGCTTACTTACAAAAGTTAAGCAGGTTTAATTTCGAAATTCCACGTGTAACACTCATAACGGTCAACAACGTCCGCCATGTTGAACTTTCTTATTCATGGCCCCATCTTCACGAAATTTGGTAGGCGGCTTCCCTGCGCTAACCGAAACCAATGTACATACTTATTTTGGTGGTATGACACCACTGTCACTAATTCTTCAACTGTCCCTAATTCTCCAACTTCCCGTGTAGGTATAAGGCTGAAATTTGGCAGGCTCATTCCTTACAGCTTACTTACAAAAGTTAAGCAGGTTTCATTTCGAAATTCTACACATAACGGTCATAACGGTCAACAACGTCCGCCATGTTGAACTTTCTTATTCATGGCCCCATCTTCACAAAATTTGGTAGGCGGCATCCCTGCGCTAACCGAAACCAACGTACGTACATTTTTCAGTGGTATGACGCCACTGTCAACTGCCATATTGAATTTTCCAACGTCACTAATTCTCCAACTTCCCACGTACGTAGAAGGCTGAAATTTGGTACTTATTTCGGTGGTATGATGCCACTGTCGGCCGCTATATCGAACTTTTCAACAGTCTTTGTTACTTATGGGCCCATCTTCAAGAAATTTGGTACGCGGGTTCCCAACGCTAACTTAATCCTACTTACGTACATATATACGTCCATAGCCTGCAGCTTGGTCACCGTGTGAGGCGGCATTGGGTCCCCCATCCCAACGCCTCCCACGTTGTTGGCTGCCTTGCTATATAATGCCGTCTTTCGCTCCAGTCTCTACATTCCCTTCCTTGCTTCGCCACGGGATTCACATCTCCCTGCTGATAACTACAGCCTTTTTATTTAATCCACGGCTTCTCCGCTGTTTTATTGTTCATTTATTACGATTATAGTTACTGTGTAGGTATTTTAGACTTACTGTACATTGTTCAGATACCCATTTCCTTTATCATTCCAACCGTACCCGCATTAACATGTCTATCGAGGTGATCACCATCGATCAAACAACTGTCACTTACCGAGTGGTTTCCATGCCCGGAGATGGCACCTACCTTTTCCATTCTCTTTGGTACATATTGCACGGCCATATCAGACTCACTCTTGATATCCGGAGGAACATTGTGTCTTATGTATTGAATGACTGGGACAGGTTCAAGGTGTGGACTGATGGTACAGGTGATAATTATACTACACAAGAGCACTATAAGAGTGAAATGCTTAAGCCCTTCACCTATGCATCTGCATGTGAGTTGATGGCTGCCGCTGAATTGTTCGGTTATCGCTTTCAAGTGTACCGAAATGGCCAAATATTTTACACCTTTGCCAATGTCAATGCCTCTTAAACATCTTAGATTCACAGGTGACGATTTCAGTAGTGGACACTTTGATGTTTATGAATGTTTAAACTCTCAAAAGCTGGATGTGAAGGTATCGATGAATCTGGTTGTATACTTACAACGCTTGACAGATGCTGAATGTCACTTCAACACAAGTCCTACAAATACTGTTGAAACAAACCATGAAACTCAAACATTTGAAACAAGATTGCTTTTCACATGGCCAACTGTACATTGCATGCTTAAGAGTAAGCTCAACACACAGTTTGGTCATATTACAACCGGAGGGCCGAACTCAAAATGTGGTATACAAAGAGATCCTTAACAAATAATTATTGGTATATTTTCCCTCAGTTTAAAAAGGTTTAATTTTCTTCTTAAAAAAACTTTTATATATCTTATATATATATATGTGTGTGTATATGTATATTTGTAGATATGTATGTATATGTATATATATGTTTATATATGTGTGTGTATATGTAGATATGTATATATATATGTATATGTGTATATGTATATATGTATGGATATGTATATATATATGTTTATATGTGTGTGTATATATATATATATATATATATGACAGCAACACTCATCACTCACAACAGTGACAAAACAATTACATTGACAATCATGTTACGTTATTCTCAAAATGTTTCCTTTTCTTTTTCATTACTTCTTTAACACTACTTCTCCGCTGCGAATGGCGGGTATTTTGCTAGTCTATACTAATAAAATGCAAAGCCCACACTGACTGACTGACTGACTCATTCACTCACTGACTCTACTTCTCTCTAATTCTTCAACTTCCCGTGTAGGTAGAAGGCTGAAATTTGGCAGGCTCATACATTACAGCTTACTTAGAAAAGTAAGGCAGGTTTCATTACAAAATTCTACGCGCAACAGTCATAACTGGAACCTACTTATGTACATGTATACCGGGCCATAGCCTGCAGCTCGGTCGCCGTGTGAGGTGGAGTTGCGTCCCTCATCATCACGCCTCCCACGTAATTGAGTGCCTGCCCATATAAGGCCGTCCATCAGTGGCAATCCAATAGTAACACTCTGCCGCTAAATGAAGGTGAAGGACTGTGTTTATGCAGACGAAGATGAGATGGTCAGGATGGTGTTTGACACAAACTCAGCGACACTGCGAGAGAAACTTTTAAGTGCCGGGTCTTAGCTAACATTAAATAAAGCCGTGGACATCGCACGAGATAGCACAAGCACAGCTCAGAACTTTCAATGCATGTACTCCGAGCGGCTCACGTGAACTGAGTATGAAAGCAGTACGCAGAGAACAAGCAAGAGCTTCAAAGAGCGCTGAACAAAAAACGCATTACACAATTAAGAAGGCAGCAAAAGAATATGAAGTGAGTGACGCATACAAGCAAATTCATAAGTGCAAGTGTACTGCGGAAACAAAGCACACGGTGGAAAAACTCAATGTCCAGCTAAAGGAAAACAGTGTAAAAAAAACCCGTGCATGCAGAGTGTGATGTCTCAAATATAGAGTTAGATGAGCTGTTTATTGATGCAGTAAGAAAGGAATTGATGAATGAAACCTTTTATCTTCACAACGTTTGACAAACACGGAATGTAACTTGAACACAACACATCCTCCAAATACGAACCTGATTGAAAGAAATAATGATAATCAAATCCTTGATGACAGCAACACTCATAACAAGGAACCCCTACGATAAATGACACTGAAACGATAAGATTGTAACTCCAAAAACCACCTAGTGACACGTGGGTTTGACTCACGATGAAGGGACATCCACTGCAAAGCGGCATGATCCGTCCCCAGAGTAAACTCACGTCCCAACAGATAGTATCTCAGAGCCGTAACAGCCCACTTGATCGCCAAGGCTTCCCGCTCCACCGCAGCATACCTGGTCTCTCGTTCCAGCAATTTCCGGCTAAGGTACATCACGGGGTGTTCAGCACCATCGACACACTGACTCAGCACGGCACCCAATCCTGTGGTCGATGCGTCCGTCTGGAGAATAAAAGGAATAGAAAAACCAGGAGATTTTAACACAGGTGCTGACGTTAGGGCCAACTTCAAGTCACAGAATGCTTTATCGACCGCATCGTCCCATACCACTTTCAAAGGTGCCCGTTTCTTTGTTAAATTAGATAAGGGCGAAGCAATTTCAGAGAAATGCGGTAAAAAACGGGGATAGTAACCTGCTAACCCTAAAAATGCTTGAACCTGCCGCTTATTCATCGGACGGGGCCAATTCATGATGGCATCAATTTTATTACATTGTGGTTTGACAATGCCCCCCACTACGTAGCCTAAATATCTGGCCTCTTTTAATCCAAAGAAACATTTCTTAGGATTAATACGAAGTCCAGCTGACGCTAGTGTGGAGAGCACTGCTTTAACCTGCCCTACATGGTCCTTCCACGTGCCAGAATAGATGACAACATCATCCAGGTAGGCAGCACTATAGGAATTGTGGGGCCGTAGCAGTGTGTCTACCAGACGTTGAAAAGTAGCCGGCGCCCCGTGCAAACCAAAAGGAAGGACCCTGTATTGCCAATGTCCACTGGGTGTACTAAATGCGGAGTCCGTTAAGGGAACTTGCCAATACCCTTTAGTCATGTCAAGAGTAGTTAGAAATCGAGCGTTCCCTAACCGATCAAGTAAATCATCTATTCGCGGCATGGGATACGCATCGAACTTAGAGACCTGATTACATTTGCGGAAGTCATTACAAAACCTCCACGAACCATCAGGTTTAGAAATTAAGACAATTGGACTCGACCAAGGGCTATAGCTTTCTTCGATAACCCCCAAGTCCAGCATTCGTCTAACTTCCAACTCAACTTCTGCTTTCTTTGCCTCCGGGAGCCTGTAAGGTCTCTCTCTGACAATCACACCAGGGTCTGTCATAATATCATGGACAATCAACGCAGTACGTCCAGGTTTGTCATCCACTACTTTGGGGACAGACAAGATAGCGCCCTCCAGATCTTGTCGTTGTTCAAATGTTAACTCGGGACCAAAATTTAAATGGGCACATGACGTGAAGAGAGAACGAGGTTGTCCAGAGACAGGATCAAGATCCCTGTCTTTCCATGGCTTTAATAAATTAATGTGGTAAACTCGTTCACTCGGTCGACGATTAGGTTGTTTCACCAAATAGTCCACGAGTCCTTTTCTCTCTTTTATTTCATACGGGCCTTGCCAATGTGCTAATAATTTTGAGTGGGAGGTTGGAACAAGCACCATGACACGATCACCCGGGATAAACTCCCGAATGGTGGTGTTTCTATTATAATAACTTGAGACTGCGCTGCTTGTGCTTTAACCAAATTGTCTTTTAGAATAGGTCTAATTTTCTCTAGCCTATCGCGTAATTGCGCGATATATTCAAGAATATTTGAAGAAGGGAGGACCTCCTCTTCCCATCCTTCTTTTAACATATCCAAAAGACCTCTGGGTTGTCTTCCATACAATAACTCAAAAGGAGAGAAACCTGTAGAGGTCTGCGGGACTTCTCGGTAAGCAAACAAAACGAGAGGAAGTAACTGATCCCAGTTTCTTCCATCCTCATTAACTACCTTACGTAACATCTGTTTTCACGTTTGATTAAAGCGTTCTACCAGCCCGTCAGTTTGGGGATGATAGACCGACGTTTTCAGATGTTTTATTCGGAGTAATCTGGCTATTTCCCTGAACGTCTCCGAAGTGAAAGGAGTCCCTTGGTCTGTTAAAACCTCTTTGGGGATCCCAACACGAGCGAATATCCCTACTAATTCCCGTGCGATGTTTTTTGTATTAGCTGAACGCAATGGGACAGCTTCCGGGAAGCGAGTGGCATAATCGACTAACACCAAAATATATTTAAATCCTTTTAACGAGGGTTCTAATGGTCCTACGAGGTCGATGCCGACTCTTTCAAATGGGATATCAATAAGGGGAAGGGGAATAAGAGGAGCTTTTGTCCTTCTAGGAATCTGGCGAAGTTGACACTCCGGACAGGAAGCGCAAAATCGTCGGACCTCCTCATTTATTCCCGGCCAGTAAAATCGGAGCTTTATTCTCTCTAAAGTTTTATCGGAGCCTAAATGGGTTCCTAGAAGGTGAGCATGTGCCAATTCACACACTTGTCGCCGATAAGTGCGTGGTATTAGCAACGATGCTCGCACTTCACCCCCGTGCTCTGCCACTCTATATAATAAATCATTTTTTAGTACAAAGAACGGCATCGGTGGCATGGGATCTAGGGTTGTATAACCCTCGGTGGATACTATAGCATTCCTAGCAAATTTTAAGGAATCATCGTTCCATTGTTCTCTTTTAAATGAAGAAGGAGTTAATCTAAATTGTGAAGTTAAGGTTTGAATTGGGTCTGATGTGCCCTCAAGGGGCGGGGCATCTGCCTCCACGTCCTCCACGTTAGCTGTATTGGCTCCCGCAGAGGACGATGGGACATCGATTTCTTCGCACTGGGTGCGTGCTACTAGGGGACATGGCGTGGAGGCAGTCGGAACAGTATTTTCCATGACTAAGCCTAAATTTCTCACTGGTACAGTTATGTTTTTACCGCTGTTAATTTTATTCCAGTCTCTTCCAAGTATAACTGGAAATGGGGGTTCCGGTAATACAGCCATGTTCATATTCGTCATATTTTGATTCACTGTCACCACACATCTGGCTGTCTTATAATACCGGATATCCCCATGAATACATTTGAGACTAGTTTTTAGTCTAGTCCACTGTTGCGGTAAAACAAAACGAGCAGCAACAATAGAAATGTTACTCCCGGAATCAAACATTGCCCTTACCTTTCTGCCATTGATAATAACTGCACCTGTATAAGGTAAAGATAAAGGATTATTCACGATGGCACTATACCTTTCTCCCTTCACCAATGAACAGTCCATGGGCTCGCAGGGGCAGTTAGGAGACAGATGTCCAACCTCTCCACACTTGTAACAGCGGGGTAGGTTAGCTGGTCTGTCCCTTCTACGGACGGCAGGTTCAGGAGCTGCCCCACGTGCCTGTTGGGTTCGGCGAGAGAACCGTTTTGATCGCCCCAATTTGTAAGCCGCCCAATGACGCTCTGCGATCTGGATCACGGTGTCCATGTCTTCAAAACTATGTTTTCGGACCTGCTGGGCAATATGCTCTGGGAGGGCATGCACAAAGGTTTCACATGCAAGTAACTCGGCCATCTTATGGGAGTTATCAATGTCTGGCCGTAGCCATCGACATACCTTTCCCCAAGCTTCAAAGCCCTGGGTTCGTATTTGCCTCTCAGGGTCAAACTGCCACTCCCTCTATTCCCTTGCCTGCTGTTCCGATGATACGCCGTAGCGTTTGAAGACCTCGAGTTTTAGAGCGTCATAATTAGCAGCCTGCTCCTCGGTTAAATCATAGTAGGCTCTCTGCGCTGTTCCCTTCAGGTAGGGAGCCAGTTGGTATGCCCACTCCGACTTCGGCCATGCGTTCCGCTTAGCGGTACGCTCAAAAATCAAAAAATAAGTTTCGATGTCATCTGTTTCAGTAAGGGGGGTCAGTGCAATGGGAGGTGACCGAACGACCTCCGTCCGTAGTCTCGCTGTAGCACGAGCTTCCGCTTCAGCCAATTGGGTCCTTGTCTCACCCATTTGAATTTTCAGGGTTTGAAGATCCCCCATGATGGTGTTCAAAACCGTGCTTAGGTTCTGTTCTTCAGACATCTTCGAACAGGATCCTGCCAGGCTACGCCAATTGTGATTAAAATAATTGCTTTAGACAAAAATAAAGGTTTGGGGACCGTCCCCATATATTGTCGGCGAGACAATAAGCAAAAAAAAAGATGTTGATTCAAAGTCTTGAATTACAGTGAATACATAATTGAGACAAAATGGCGTTTATATGTAAAAGAAAAAACATGTGACAGGAAATAGTTGGCAGTCTGGAAGCTTTACAGGAAGTGACGTCATCAGAGTTGGCCGGAAGTGACGTCATCGCGGCCATCTTGAAAACCCGAAAGTTGATTTATTATTTCCCGTCTTGGTTTCTGTTGGTAAAAAGAGTTCAGGTAAGCACCACTTGACAACCCCTTATCTCGCGATGTTTCACTCACCTTTAGGCTCTCTGACTGCCTCCTAATCGCACATGTGTGACAACATATATATATATATATATATATATATATATATATATATATTGTGGACGCTGGCCCGGACACACACAGACGGACATCGTTGTTTCACCCAACACACTGTTTATTTACACTATTTACAAATAGAGTCATGTGCACCACAAACCCCAGTGCCTCTTGCACCGCTTCCCCAATGTCCAGGCCTCACAGTCTTTGTGCCTTCCTGGCCGCCTCCCATCTTCTCTGTCAGCTCCGTCCTTTTCCACCCGACTCTCGCCGATGACTGGAGGGAGGCGGCCCCTTAAATGGGAACCCGGATGGGCTCCAGCTGCTTCCCGGCAACGCCCCAGTGTGGCGGAAGTGCCGGCTGCGCACGCGGAAGCCGTCCGGGTGTCCCCCAGTTCCGCCAAACTGACAGGTGCTGTTCAGGCTGCAGAAGAGCTGCAGTAAGCCCAAGAAGTAAAAGAGCAATGTGAAGGTACTCTGTCAGCTTTTTTTAGGAGGGGTTTCTCCAGGAGTCTCTGTATCTTCTAGGGGTGCGATCAGCCCCCAAGCTCACAATATAAGATGACTCACTCTTGGAGCCCCAGCTCTTTCAATGAATATTCGCTTTTACACTTATCATTATTATTGCTCGTGTTATTAGTATTATTAGTACTGTAACCCTTTTTTTGAGATTATATTCAATAACCCAACATTTGCGTTTACACGGCCCTAATGTTGTAGTTTAAAAAAAAAACCATAAATTGAAAACGAGCATTGCTATTTATCCTTAAATGTTTTCTTTGTTCTGACTTAATTAAAATGCAGTAAACGGAAAATAAGGGTTTAACCCTGTACTTTTCCATAATATAGGTAAGCACATTTAAGATAGAAAAGATGAAACCCTTAAATCAACAGATGTCATTATTCGATCAAGTATTTGATATTTTTCATTTATTAATACTTTACAATATTTTGTGGAGCAGAAAAGTAACAAGTTCGTTACGAAGAAAGACGCCATTACAGTTGATTGTGGATCAACTGATTAAGGTGGTTACTTTTCAAATTCTGCACATAGTGCAAACCCAAGTTTGATCAGAATTAAAGAGTCATCATAATTAATTATAATAAAAAAAGATCAGGATGAAATCTTTATAACCAATTTGAACTAAACAATTTTGACAGATACTGTGGAAGGATCACATAAGAGATCTATTTGGGAATCAATCCCCATCAAAATGCGATGACTAATTGCAGCAAGCAGTACACATATTTACATTAATCCATGTTCTATTCATTGCCATTTGACGTCCATGAATCCCATCACTGAATAAGGTGATAACAAACTCACTGTGGAAGATCAGGTTGAATTTGCTCTGCTGCACCAAACATTCAAAGATGTCAATCTGGAGCACATTAGAGAGGCTGAGAGACATGGCACAGATCAGTCACCAGCACACTGTCACACTGACAGGGGACACTCCAATATGAGCATTGCATGTATCAAGTGATCCACACTCTATAGTTGAAATCTACTGTGCTGTATATGTAAAGTGTAATGTGAATAAAAGTATGTGCTACAGAACTAATTATAATTGTCTTTCAAACAGAAACAGCAACCACTGTAGTCGCCTTTATGGTAAAAAGAGAACCTGGCGATTTTTTATGGAGGTCTGCATTAAAGATCCTCTTGAGTGCTGAGGCAACAAAAAGCAGTGGGATAAACAAATCTGGACATTGCTTTCAAAAGTAGCATCTGCCTTTACCAGCAGCATTCCTCCCTCGTGAACACATTGTTCAAGGTCTGGATAGGTGATCAGCAAAAAGTTGTCTTAGTCACAGCACAGTACAATAATAAAACATTTCCTTAAACAAATATGATAGTTGTCCTGTCTGTATCATTCCTAAGCAATCCTCCAGTTACAGAGGCGCAATCTCAGTCACTAACACATTTAACGTGTAGCCCCCCCCCAACACACTCGAAGTAAGAACACATTCCACCTGATTAATTAAATATTTAAAAATTTAAACCCTTAAACCCACAATCAACAACCATAATAACAGTTGAAATTGTCACTCAAATGATTTGTTTTGTTATAAACATGGAACAAGATGCACATTTACATTTGTTATCTTTACTAGTGGTGTGTGCCCCTTGGCTGCCTATGGTAATCCAACCCCACTTTGATAGCTTGCCTTGCTCGCGAGGGCTAACAATTCACACTGGATTGATGTGGGACCCCAACCTATGCATGTCTTACTATAGGGTTGCTACTGTTTTTAGCAGAGTGGATGTTGTGGACGTGGCCCGGACACAGAAAGGCGAACATGTTGTTTATCACCACCACACGTTTATTATTTACAATATTTACAATTCAACAGTGCCACACAAACCCCAACTCAGTCCTGGCCAACACACAATGCCTTCTCTTCGGGCCACCTCCACACTTTCTGCTCTTGCCTTGTCCTGCTTCCACCCGACTCCAGCCCTGAATGAAGGGAGATGGCCCCTTTTATATGCTCCCGGATGAGCTCCAGGTGGTTCCCGGCATTCCCCTCTGGACACGCCCCAGTGTGGCGGAAGTGCTGAGGTCCATGGTCCCCAAGGCATTGGGGCGCCCCCTGGCGGTGACCACGGGTCACTACAGGGTTGGGCTTCCAAGCCCTCTACCCATGGCCCCCAAAGCAACCAGGATGGCGGCCTGTCTCATGAGGGCAGGTTCCCAACGAAATGGGTCCTACTACTAGTCCGGTGTCCAGTCCTGCAAGAGACAGAAAGAAAGGGGCAGAACCGCTGCCTAGACACCCTTCCCTGGCGTCCCTTCGTGCCACGCACTGGCAGCGTTCCCCCCTCCATCCGGCACCCCGGCACTTGCCTGTTCGGCACCCTCTCCGTGGGTTCCGTGTCCCTCCTGTCGCTAGAATAGACGGAACCGCCTGCACTTTTTTCCTCCCCGCTGACCTCAAGGGTTCCCTCTGCCCCCGCAGAGGGCGGCCAGCACCCGGACGTGTGCACATGAGCACCACATCCCATCATATTTTAGGAACTGGCACTCAGCCTCCAATTCCTCCTGTCGCTCTGGGACGCCCTGACGGTCTGAGTCTCCTTATTAAAAAGAAAGAGCCTCCTTCCCGTCTGCGTCGCTGTAGAGCGGCGCGAGACTGCCGCCGACTTGGGGTGGAGGGCGCTAGTGTCAGAGGGGGACATTTTTTGTACACTGTCATTCCGTTTCTCTTTTAGGAAAAGAAACATGTCAATATTACATTTAAAACCCAGCAGATGAACAGGCAATAGGCACCCATTGTTGGCACTGGGGATGAGAAGTTAAAAGGCTGTTTGCAGATTGTAGGTATTTGCTGTATTGCAAAGGAGTCACCACTTTGAAGGTTTTGGCTGGTTCAGATTACAAACAATACAGAGTTGTGATAACAGAACTGTCTCCTTCCTTGGAGGATTTCTGTATTTACCTGACTTGGCAATTAACATGATTGACAATATTGGTTTCTAAACAGCAGGTCTGTACTCATGAATGGTTGGTAACAATACATTTTGTTGACTTGTGCTTTCATTATTTGTTAAACCCAGGAAATTTAGATGTTTAATCTGGTTTTCCAGAACTGATAATTGCAGGGACCGAAGGAGATTTAATCTCTGGCAGGGGGGACAGTCCACTGAGAACACAGCCAAGACACTCGGACAGAGCACAGGGGCTCGCAGGCTGACAAGGGTACGTGGCTGGCACGACGTGAGGCACAAGAACGGCAATACTTCCAGGGAGGAAGAGACAGCTCCACAAGGAGACGCCGGTTGTGGGTCCAGCGAAAGAGGGAAGCCGCATGAAAGGACCGAGCAAAGCTGGCAGACAAGAAATAAGGCGTGCCTAATTCACAGCAATATAAGGAGCCCAGGATGGAAAAAAAGGAACAACGAAGAGACGCCTACAGGGATTCCACGATTTTGACAAAACTTCTCTTGGGAAACAAGTGTCCGGTGAACAGTGCATCTGTGGACAGTTGAACAATTAAGTGTTGGGGTAACACTAAGAACAAACTGGACTTTGCACCACTACAGGTTGTATCATCCAATTCTGTTTTAAATGGACTTTTAGAGTGTGGACTGTGTGCTTTCCTTTCTGAAAAATAAATTTTCTTCATGATACTGTTAGATTTGGTTTATGTTCATTTATCTTTTTAACATACTTATTATTGTCTGGTGTAATAGAAGTTACTGTTGCTTTTCCTGAAATTACTGTTGTGTCTTTCATTGTGTGTTTACTCACCGCCCAATTTAAAGAAACCTGTGTGCTATTATTGGTAAATTTCAGGAGTTCCCAGTCTCTTGATAAAACTGGGTGGCGTAATCGGATATTTAAATGGTGTCTAAGTTAGATTACCTGTGTGACCAGACACCTGTCACACTAGGACCTGGGGCACTCAACAGCCCATTTCCTGCCAGACCCCTCATTGTCTCTCCCCTCACCGCGCGCGCAGCCCTCTGTGCCGCATCCACTGTCGGAGGGCTGCTTACTTGAAACTGCTCAGTAGCTTCACAGCTGTTTTCTGCAGACCCTCCGTCATGCTGTATGGGGATGGCTGTACTTACCTTCCCCGCCATACACCTCTGACTGAAGAATCCAGCGTCGTGCTGTTTAATCGCCATCAAAAGCTCTTCAATAGATGCGACCACCCAGAGGGCATGTAGCACCTGCAACAAAAGCTGCTCCGTGGGCTGAAGGCACGCCTCCAGCTCCGACAGAGCAGCTGGCAAAGACAGGAAGTTAACCGACGCGGAGCCTACCTGTCCGTCAGCCCCGGACGCCGGCAACTTCCTGTGGGCCTCTTCCTCCGGGCCAATCGGGTCTCCCCCCTGCACGTGATGGACATTCCTTGGTCCTGCCTCTATACAGTCATTGGCAGGCACGCAAGACATACCATCCAATTGCGTGCCTGTCAGGGGGAGGGACTCTGGCCCGCGGCCATTTTGGCTCCCCTCTTGCTGTTGCCAGCGCCTCTCGAGCTGCAGCTTGTCCGCGCAATCGAAACCCCGCTGACCGGCATGCGCCCGCCACTGACGCGGATCCGGGAAGTCCCTGCCTGGAAAAGAGAAGGCCGGCTGCCGATAGGCAGGGAACTCACCTCCCAGGTCCCGTCTAACTGAGGAAATGTCCTCGGCGTGGTCTCTCTGGACGCAATGTCGTCCCAGGCGCCTCCAGCAACGGCGCACTCCTCGGAGACCGCTGCACTCATGCCTTGCACACCGCCAGCCCGCGACAGGGGAAAACGGCTCTCCTGCGGACCCCTGGTGGTCCGTGGGGTTCTTTTACCCTGCGGGGCTGTGTGCACGCCGCTTCCGCGGCACGTGGTGGGATCCCCTGCTGCGCCAGGCCGTCCACAACAAGATTAAATAAATCAGGTCCCCGTCTTGCACCAGGCGGAGCATCCTGCTGACTACGCCAGATGTGGACTCGGCCCGGACACAGACAGGCGGACATGTTGTTTATCACCACCACATGTTTATTATTTATTCCCCTCTGGACACGCCCCAGTGTGGCGGAAATGCCAGCTGTTCTCCCGGAAGCTCTCCGGGTGTCCCTCTTCTTCTTCCCCCCAGCACTTCCTGGTGTGGTGGAAGTGCTGAGGTCCAGGGTCCCCAAGACATTGGGGCGCCCCCTGGTGATGACCACAGGTCCCTACAGGGTTGGGCTTCCAAGCCCTCTCCCGTGGCCCCCAAAGCAACCAGGATGGCGGCCCCCACGTGATCCCAGATGGGCGCATGCCCACTTCCGGTCCCTGAAGGCGTCCTGGCCGGGTCGTCGCCCCTGGCATCCTTGACAATGTATATAATGTATGTTTTTTTATGTATGTATGTTAAATTGGTGGCACTGACATGAGAGTATCATTGTATTTTCCTAATGAAGACAAAAAAATGAGATTTAAATGTATACTATAACACATACGATTCTGAAAAAAAATGAGCATTGCATGAAAATAATGTATGAGGCGAAGAAGGGATATTTATGAGAAGTGAGTATTACAGTGAGAGTGGTGTCATCACCTGTATTACTAAAGCTCTTCTTTGCATCATTATGCATTCTACAAGTCGACATTTGTATAATGTACAATTTATAGTTTTGTGTCTTGTCACCAAGTATTATCGGACCCAATCATTTAAAAAGTATTGATTACCCACAAACATTTATTTTGCCTGGCAATTCTGTTGAGTTTTTGAACTCTGCTGATGCCACATGTACTTTAAACGGAGCTCAAAGTGCTCAACTGGCATGCACACTGATTAATGAAACATACAACATGGTTTGAAGTACCAAGCAGACATGCACACTGCTTAATAAAGCATGAAGAGCGATTTGAATGACTGATCAGACATGTGCACTGGGATTGAGGCACGGTAAGAAGCACTGAGCAGACATGTGCACTGGTTAATGAAGTGTAAAGCGTGGTTTGAAACTCCGAGTAGATATGCGCACTGGTTAATGAAGCACGGAACACGGTTCAAAACGCTGAGTATATATGTGCACTGGTTAATGAAGCATGGAACGCGGTTCGAAACACCGAGCAGACATGTGCACTGGTTAATTAACTATCTAGCACGGTTCGAGACACCAAGCACACATGCGCACTGGTTAATGAACTATCTACCGTGGTTCGAAACACTAAGCCGACATGCGCATTGGTTAATGAACCGTCAATGCAGTTGAAGCGCTGAGCAGACATGAACAGTTAAAAGAGGCTTTGTGAAGCCTCAACACATCCAAAGGCATTGTGCTGTATATTTTTGAGAGTATATCTGACAATTAACCCTTGTGATGGATGGCTGGATCCCATGCCCGGCCGGGACGGCCCTGCTACATATGTTCCGGGGGAGCAACCATGGACAGCCCAATACCTCCCCTGGGACACTTGGTGACAGCCTCCCGGGCCAACGATGATTCCTCAGCCTCCTGCCTGGCTCCATGGGAGATGGAGTCTTCCACAGCCTGGTTGGGAGCTGGGATGGCTACTAGGGGGTGCTGCATGGAGTCAACAGCCCGGCTTGATGAGTCTTCAGCCCCATCCGGAAGTACAATTAGGACCAGGTGGTCAAGCACCTGGAACACTTCCAGGTGGGCTATAAAAGGGGCCAGCCACCACCAATCAGGAGCCAGAGTCGGGAGAAGGAGGACTAAGCTTGGTGAGGATGAGTGGTGGACGAAGAGAGTGTTTTGTGGTGTTGTGTTTGGCTTTGGGACTCTGTTGGGCTGTGTGACATGGGGAAGACGTGTCCCACGGCCGAAGAGAAAATAAAAGCCTGTGTTTATTTTGTACGTGCCTCTGTGTCAGTCTGTGCCAGGTCGGGCGCTATACAGCGTCCTTATTACACTCTCTAGTTATATTTTGTAATTTGTATTGACGCTTCACACTTCAGTTGATATATTATTTATTTATTTGAGAAATTCTAGTCTGGTTTCTGCACTCATCATAGTACCGAAACGGCACTAACGCGGGTTGTAAATGACATTCTGATATCCTCTGATGAAAGAAACTCCACTGTAATTATGTTGTTAGACTTAAGCATTTGACACCATTGACCATTCTATTTTACTGTACAGGCTAGAAAATGACGTTGGGCTTACAGGCACTGTGCTCACTTGGTTTAGTTCTTATTTATCAAATTGATTCCAATATGTACAGAAATGTGCTGACAGTACTCCATCATTATACACAGAACTGAAATATGGTGTCCTGCAGGGCTCAGTACTGGGACCTTTACTGTTTTCACTTTACATGCTTCCACTGGGATCTATCATTAGGAAACATAATGTTAATTTTCACTCGAATGCAGATGATACCCAGTTATACCTTTCATTTAGATCAAATGAAGTTTCTCAAACATTGTCTTTAATTAGTTCTGTTAGTGAATTAAAGGAGTGGATGGATGAGAACTAGCTATCTTTAAACACCGATAAAACAGAGATGTTAATTGTTGGAGGCAATGTCGCTGTTCACAACAATGTTTTGTCATCATTTAACTCAGTTGGAATCACCATTAATTTTACTGAATCAGCCCGCAGTCTAGGAGTTATCTTTAACTCAGCATGTTATTTAAAGCACACATTACAAAGTTGTCCAAATCATGTTTCTTCTATCTTAAAAATGTTGGGAAATGTAAGGCACTTTGTAAATAAACAGGATTCTGATAAATTAATTCATGCATTTATTTCTAGTAGGATTGACTACTGCAATGCAGTGTTCACTGAATGTTCAAACTGTTCTTTACACAGCCTCCAGTTAATCCAAAATGCTGCTGCAAGAATTATTACAAAAACAAGAAAATACGAACACATAACTCCAGTTCTTAAATCCTTACACTGGCTCCCAGTTAAGTGTAGGGTAGATTTCAAAATCCTCCTTTTAACATATAAAGCATTAAATGGCAAAGGTCCAGCTTACTTGTCTGAACTTATCATGACTTCCAAACCAGAGTGCATATTAAGATTTCAAAATGCTGGTCTGCTTATGATTCCAAGAATTAATAAAATAAGAGTGGGAGGTCGAGCTTTTAGATACAGGACCCCTAAACTGTGGAATGGTCTGCCTGCTACTATAAGAGATGCCCCTTCAGTGTCAGCTTTTAAATCCCGGCTGAAGACTCACTGCTTCAATTTAGCATATCCTGACTAGATCTGCTGATTAACTGTACAGACTGCATCTCTGTTGTTAGTCATTAGCACTAAAACATAAGTAACATGATAGTTATAATATGTTACTAACCCTCACCTATTCTGTTTTTCTTCTTGGTACTCAAATGGTGCCACGGCCAATCTGCCAAGTTGTTTTGTCTGCCTAAGGTAAAGTCATCCCTGATGGAGGATTGCATGATCGTGGGTTAAAGGGGTCCTTTCATCAGATTGGCTGGCCCAGTGCTGTTTCAGCTGTGGAATGGCCAAATGAGGAAGGCAGCTTGATGGCTGAGGTCTCTAAACAAATCCAAATAATATTATGTGATATCATCTACTGTTCAACTGGACTTGAGGATAGCAATAATTGTACAGAGTCCAATGTAAGGAAACACCAGCATTTTTTTTTATTCACACTCCTCCAGAAATACAGCCAGAGAGTGAAAATTTGTGTGCAGTGCCCACTGCCCTCTTCTACAGAAAATGTTTTGATCCAATCAAGAGACAAAGAGTATATAATCAAATAATTTATAGAGAGATTCAATAGTAACTGAACAACTGTAAAAAAAAAAAATCAAGAGTCATGAGAATTAGGTATTCACAGTATGTCTTATAAACTACTGATCTAGACTGAAAATAATTTTAGTAGTATAAATCTTCTGCTGTAAATGGACAAAGTACAATTAGAAAAGATATTACTGTGATGGTTAATCCCAACAAACATTGCACACACAGACTGTGTGTGGTGTTTTCCTACATAATCAAGTTCTTTTAAATGATGAATTTTCCATCCAAGATGCATAGTTGTAATGACTGTCCGATACGGGAACGTGATTACTATACTTCACCACCCGAGAGAGAAGTGGACAATATTTGAAGGATAAAATAGCATTAACATATTCGGTCCTCATCCCCTCTTCTCCTCTATGCGTGCCCTTAAATAACTGGCAAAAAAAGCAGAAGTAAGTGGGACTGGGAAATATATTGAAATCCAATTATTATATTTATTTGCCCGGTGCATGAGTGCTCATTTGTGAACCCCTTTCCCCAGACATCCTCCCCAGTGGCCAAATCTTAACCCTCCGTTTGACTCAGATATAAAGAGAAATAAAAAATAACCGATCTCAGAGAAAACAAAAAGAAAAATTTAATGTAGTCCATAAACACACCGAAGAAACCTGCAGTACAGTTCCTACTGTAGGATGGAGTCAGGAAAACAAAAACAGTCCCCCAGTGAAAATGGCTTCCTGGCTGGTTATCCTGAAGAAACTCAATCACGAGTCTGACTCACCAAATGGGAGCACCCAGAGAACACAAGCTCCTGACCTCTTCTTGGGGATTCGTCACATCGATTCAACTTTGGGGTGGCCAACCACAAATAGCAGACATCCCTGAGTGAAATCTGATCCTAACGATTTTTAAAGCGCAGATAGTCGCCTCCTTGCCTTCTGCCTTTTCCTTTTTTCATCCCCTCCTTGATCCGCCATTCCCCTTAAAAAGAAAAGTTTCCCGCCAAAACATCCTTTTCCCACTTGATTGTTATAGTAACAAGATGCCGGCAACTGGCAGCTGGAATATTTACTGGGTGGGATCTTCCCAGCACTTGGTCGTCCACAAAAGTGCCTGAAGGGATATTCATAGACATTCTCTCAGCCAGATTATAAAGTGACAGACAGTCCAGAAAGCCAACCCGCCTGACAAGTTATGTAGCCTTGCTACATAGTAAATTTGCTGTTTGATAGCTGTCAAATGTGAAATGAACCTTGGAATATGTGTTTCCTTTAATAACAGTAATTGTACAAATTAAAAAATATACACTTCAAGATTGTCCTGTCATATCCTCTGATAGCAGTATTAGAAAAGTTAGATGTGTTCTAAAAAAGCACATTATTCTTTGTGTTCATCGAAATTCTGTTATGTAAAAATAAACACAAACTTTAAGTTCTGTTTAAAAGCACTGGTGACTGTTCTGTTCTGTTCTGTTAAAATTAAGGAAATTAACGTTTTTTGCATCTTTTTTGAACTAATCAGAGCACTCTTTGTATTGGTTTATTGAGTACTTTGGAAGAATACAAAATTAGTAATTTTAATCACTAATACACTTCATGTACTACTTTAAAACTGCTATGCTAACAATAAACATATTTTGGAAGCGTGACAAAAGTAAATTTCTTACAAGTGATAATCATGTAAACTCCACCCAAACTGAGTTTGCATTTAAAGCATTGAAAGCACACTATTAAGTAACTAATAAAACATTTCTGTATTCCACAAAAAATGAGCTTCAACTTAATGCTTTTAAAGCACACTGTTAAGTAACACTAACAATACACTTCTGTTTGATGCATTAAATATTAACTTAGGTATTAGGGCTTACTAGTGCACTTACTTTAAGTACATTAAATTACTACTCAGGTAAAAATACATTTGTAATTAGTTCTATTCTAGTGTATTTACTTGAAAACACCCTTAAAATGAACTTGATAATATTGGATGAAAGTACACCAAAATTGAACTTATATTTATAGCATGCATAAACACAGTATTAAGTAACGCACTAATAACACATTTTTATATATTTTAGTGGTAGTATACTTTGTCTGAGTACACTTAATATCAATTTAAGTATTAATGCAAATTAGCATATTTAGATTACATACACTGAAGTACTAAATGTATTTTTATTTAGTACTGTGGTAGATAGGGGGTGCTCTCACTCCCTTGAACCCCTGTCCACGATTCCAGACACCAGGTAAAAGTCCTCAAATTGACTTTATTAAATTGCCACAGTGTACAAAACACTCTCTCCACCACTATACTCATAAATCCCACCAATACAATCAATAAACAATCCTCCAGCTCCCAGATGCGTTGCCACCCTTCCACCCAGCTCAGCTCGCCGTCTGGGAGCTCCCACAGTCCTTTTATACTCCCTGACCCGGAAGTGTTCCTAGCCAACAGCCCACAAGTCCTTATTCCTTCCGGGTCAGGGTAAATAGTACTTTTTTTTTAACCCGGAAGCCCACCGCTCTTCCTATGACGAACTTCCAGGTCATAGGGCACAAAGAACTCTTCGGTCCTCCCTGCAGCTCCCTCTCATGGCCCCCATGGCATCCAGCAGGACATCCTGGACAATGGAGTTTTTATGCACCACCCTGCTGGTCCTCTGGGGACCTCCATGTTGCAAGGAGGGCTCCACCTGGCGGCTTGGGGGTATTGGCCGGGATAAACGGCCAGCCATCCTCCACAGTACATTTGTATTATATTTTCTTTGCACTTATTGTTAGCACACAAAACAATAATATGTTAGAAATGTACTTTCTAATATTAAAGTTTAGTACAATTAAGTATATTTTATTTTTACCTGGGATTACTAGACTGAACACATATTCATTTATTTTACCAGAACAGTTTAAATATCTAAGGGTAAGCATCACAAGTAAATATAAAGATCAAGACAATACTGTCAAGATGAATATCCACTCTCAAGTTTCTTTTTCTATTTCAGAACATCCCTACTTACATTAACAAATCATTCTTTAAGATGTTAGACTGGAGTATAACCTCATTTATCTGGAAATAGCAAAATACCCGTGCTTCGTAGTGGAGAAGTAGTGTGTTAAAGAAGTTATGAAAAAGAAAAGGAAACATTTTAAAAATAACGTAATATGATTGTCAATGTAATTGTTTTGTCACTGTTATGAGTATTGCTGTCATCAAGGATTTGATTATGATTATTTCTTTCAATCAGGTTCGTATTAGGAGAATGTGTTGTGTTCAAGTTTCATTCCGTGTTTGTCAACCGTTGTAAAGATAACAGGTTTCATTCGTCGAAGTGTTCACTACCCAAATCGGTACTTGTGAATCTAAGATGTTTTACAGGTATTCCCGGTATTAACTTGTGGATTTGCCTGTGAATATTTAGAGCAGGGTGTCTATGAACTTGTGGAATTGCCTGCAAGTATTTAGTGACAGTGTCTCTTTTAATTTGTGGACCTGCCTGCGAGTATTTAGCGACAGCATCTCTATGAACTTGTGGATTTGCCTGCGAGTATTTAGCGGCAGCGTCTCTATGAACTTGTGGATTTGCCTGCGAGTATTTAGAGACAGCGTGTCTATTAACTTGTGGATTTTTCTGCGAGTATTTGTTCTTTGATCAATGGTGATCACCTCGATAAACATGTTAATGGGGGTATGGTTGGAACAGTAAAGGAAATGGGTACCTAAACAGTAAACTAAGTCTAAAATACCTACACAATAACTATAATTGTAATAAACGAACAATAAAACAATGGAGAAGCCGTAGATTAAATAAAAAGGCTGCAGTTATCAGCAGGGAGACATAAATACCATGGCATGAAGAGACCGGAACGACGGATGGCCTTATATGGGCAGGCAGCCAATTATGTGGGAGGCGTGAGGATGAGGGATGCAACACCGCCTCACACGGCGACCGAGCTGCAGGCTATGGACGTATATATGTATGTAAGTAGGATTCAGTTATGACTGTTATGCGTAGAATTTCAAAATTAAACCTGCTTAACTTTTGTAAGTAACCTGTATGGAATGAGCCTGCCAAATTTCAGCCTTCAACCTACACGGGAAGTTGGAGAAGTAGTGATGAGTGAGTCAGTGAGGGCTTTTCCTTTTATTAGTATAGATTTGTGATGTCCACACATTCAAAAGGTGACTCTACAAAGACCTAAAACAGAAGGTGGCATGGCACTACCTAACTTTCAGTTTTATTACTGGATGGCAAATATACATGCTAGAAAGATCTGGAAATTGACACAGATTGATAAATATACATTAACTTGATCTGAATTCTTCTTTATATGCCATGATTTGTGTCCCAGTTAATATAAATTATTGTCAATATACTAATAATCCAATTGTCCTTCAGTCACTCAGAATATGAAACCAATGCAGGATACACTGAAAGGTAGAGAGGCTTTTATCTGCTGCACCTCTAAATGATAATCACCTTTTTCAAACCTCTCAAACCTACACAGTATATAATCTTTGGAAAAATTGGATTAAAATACTTGGTTGTTTTGGTATCTTAACAATTACGCTTCAAATATAACTTTCCAGCAACACAAGTTTTCCACTATGTTCAAGTCAGAAATTTTGCTAAAATTAACCCACCCAATTTTCCACACCTCCCACCCATTTCTATTGCAGAAGAATCTGCTCCCGCACAGCACATCACAAGGTGCCTGTATGTCACAATATATTAACAAAACATAATTTACAGAACAGAATTTAAAACGAAAATTACAATGCAGAAGAATGTTAACATTAATACAGAATAACATTAACGTCAGTGGTTTCCATTTTTGACACACTTTTCAGTTGTGTCGGCATCACGCTTTATATTTATATATTTATATAACTGTTGTTCTTCTTACTCCGTAAATTGAAGTAATACTTGAAGCACTGTTACCGTTTTGGAAATGTTTAGTAATTTAAATTTTTTGTGACCATTTCAACACCACACCCATAACAATGTGTAATAGTTTAATTATAACACAAGACAAAAGCTACGAAATGCTGTTAAAAGCATGTAACTGACACTGTGCTTTAACAAAATGCAGCAAGACACATGGTGCTGGAGAAAACACTATGTGCTAGCAAAAAAAAGAGTTGTACCAATGTGCATAGCTCGCAGTATAATAGGTAGATGCTGATGTGCGCATTGTGTTTTTTTTTGCCTTGACAGTTAACGGAGACTAACTTTTAATCAAGTGACAGATAATCGAGGTTTTACTGTATTCTTCTGAGACTGATTTATGCTGGGTTTGTGTAATTGTAGCTGTGAAATTCCTAATAGTAATTGTGGTATGGATGGCTAAATAATAAAAAACCTCATAGTTTCTTCAGTAAATAAAATCCGGTGGTGAGTTTTACTGGAGTAGTCATATCCAACATTTCTGATTTAATGATCAATGAAAATCACCTCTTAGTTGAGGTTTGAATGAAATATGAGATATGGGACAATTATGAACCAACATTAAAATTTTGAATTTTACATCAGCACCAGAATCAATAAGACTCATAAAACTATGTCCATTTGTTTTGACTGGTACATCCAACAAATTTTTGAACAGAGTTTTACCACAGATGCTCATACCACTATCTTTAAACTGAGACGAGCGTTTCAGTTTCATTGTAATTTTGTGCATTGAGTCAGCAAGTGTCTTGGACTTCCACAATAAATAAGCGATTTTTCTTTAACCCTCCTCTGATGTTCTTTGATGGTTACACCATTTTTTCCTAACTCCATGTTTTTTTTCTACTGTACACAATTAAAACCTTTGTTTGTGGCTTCTGTCTCTTTCCCTTTGGCTTAAATGTGTCTCTGTCATTTACGCTAAATTAATAATTGCATCCAATTTGCCTCTTATATGTTAGTAAATTCATCCTTTTTTACAGGAGGTAGCCATTTTTAAAATAAAGATATTAATGGTGTTTCATCCCACTTGACTTCTGCTGCCGATATTCAGAAAATAACTATTGCAAGTGTCTTCCCCAATATTCTGGAAGACAGCATTCTTATGTCTCTGCCCCTGCTTTTCAACCTACAAGTATGCTGGGAAGTGTAGTCCCATGCTACAGCCCTGTCTTAGCTTTCAAATCCCAGCTGAAGACTTACAACTTCAGTTTAACATGTCCTAACAAAAGCTGCTGATTAACTGTACATACTGCATCTCTGTTGTTAGTCATTAGCACTAAAGCATAGTAATATGATAGTTAATATTTTTTACTAACCCACACCTATTCTGTTCTTCTTTTTTGTACTCAAATGTGGCACTTGGTGCCACTGCCCTATTGCCAAGTTGTTAAGCCTGCCTAAGGTAAAGTCATCTCTGATGGAGTATTGCGGGAATTGCTGGGTAAAGGGGTCCTTTCATCGGATTGGCTGGCCCAGCGCTGACTCAGCTGTGGAATGGCCAATAGGGGGATGCAGCTTTATGTTCAAGGTCTCCAGGACTCTGAACAAATCCAAATCATATTATGTGATATCATCTACTGTTGAATTCTGCTCTGTATTTCTATTGCACTATTATACTGTATTGAGGATTACTTGTGTTCTGTTCTGTGTATTATATTGTAATTACTTCCTTTTTTGGCAAGCACTGAATGCCCAACCTCCCTGGAAAGGGGTCTCTCTTTCAACTGCCTTTCCCAAGGTTTCTTCAATTTTTTCCCTACAAGGGTTTTTTGGGAGTTTTTCCTTGTCTTCTTAGAGAGTCGAAGCTGGGGGGCTGTCAAAAGGCAGGGTCTGTTAAAGCTCTTTGCAACACTCCTTTTGTGATTTTGGGTTATTTGAAAATAAATTGTATAGAATTAAATTGTATTGTATTGTTGCATACGATACCTACTACCAGGGGAGATGCAGGGAGGAACCATCCTTGCTTTCTAGATAATTCTGCCTGACTTGGATCAGATTGTGGGCAGACACCAGAATTTCTACTGGGATCTGGTTTAAGGAGGACTGCTCTGTGTCAATTCTAGAAAACTGGAGTTGGGAGGCAGTGGACAACACGTGTGAGATGAAGAGGAGTTGGGAGAAGAAGAGAGAACAGAAAAGGATTCACCATCCATTTACATTCTGTTTTGTTTGGAGGAAAAATCCATTATTTGAACCAGTGACTGTGTGCATGTCAGTTGTGTCTGAGGTTTGGGGCTGGACAGTGTGACAGATTGGGGCTCTCTTGACCCCTTGAACCCTCAGACCACTTGTCATACACCAGGTAAAAGTCCAAATACTTCATTTATTAGGACAATAAAGTGCACAAAGCACCCTCTCCTCCACAATACTCTTACACAAATCAATAATCACTAATCATAAATACAATAAACAATCCACCACTCCCAGACGCGTTGCCCTCCTACCACCCAGCTCAGCACGCCGTCTGGGAGCTGCCACAACCCATTTATAGTCCGTGACCCGGAAGTGCTTCTGAACCCTCAGTCCATGTGACTTCTTAGCACTTCCGGGTCAGATCAAAACTCTTTTTCTTCTTCAGCCGGGAAGCACCTCATTCCCCTTGTCCATGTGACTCGGACGTACTTCTGGGGCGTAGGGCAAGTAATATTCTTTGCTCCTCCCTGCAACTCCATCTAGCGGCCCCTGGGTTATCCATCAGGGCTGTGGATTAAAACTCCATTGTCCAGGATTCCCTGCTGGTCTTCACGGCACCTCCATGCTGCAGGGAGGGCTCCATCTGGTGCCCTGGGGGTATTGGCCTGGATGACAAGCCGGCCATAGACCACAACAGTCACTTCATATTTTAATTGAACAACAGATATTTTCCTACATTCCTGCATAAATACATGTGAAATCTTTCAGCAAGGATTTGTTCCCTTTCTAAAGGGTTATTGTCAAGTAGGTACATAATATATCCAATTAATACTTTTCTTGGGATATTCTTGGGTAAGATCAAACACTCCACAAAATTATTTAAGGAAGCCCCTATATTTATTAAAATTCCCTGTGAAACGATCAGGATAGGGTATTGCCAATTGTCTGATATAGCCGCCAACCTTTTATCCTGTCAAAGTGCTGACATCAGCATTGCACACATGAAATTGCTGCTGCATAGCAGTGCAGTAGCAACAAATGCTCAAAATAGCGGTGCATAGGAAAAAAAAGGTGGCATCAGAAAAAGGTTAAAAAATATAAAACTATTTGAAAAATATATCAAGTCTAAGAAATATTACCGAAGATGGATTATACAATATAAAAAACATATTCAGAGAAATTAAGTCATTTTGGATGCCATCTTGGATTTTGTATATTTTCTGTTTTGATTCTTTGTTTTTTTGACTTTCTGTTCTTGTTTTTGGCAATGTGTTTGGATGTTGGATTTTGGCTTTATTCTTTTTTTGAGGTCTGTCTTGTGAGACATTTGGTATTTTTCTCATTGTGTCCTTTTTATTAAAAAATTATTATACCCTCTCCCATTTTGTAATTTAAAGGTTTCAGCCCTTTTTGAGTGGACAGGTTGCAACTCTGATTTTAAGTTTTAGGGTCAGGCCTACCTTAAATTTTGAAGCCTACTAGGAATCAGATTTTTTAAATATTTTCTTGTGGCCCAGGTTTTACAACAGTGTGAATGTGAACTCTGCTCTGGAGATATGAGACACAAGCTCTTATCACTGTGCCACCAACAAAACACATATGTAATTCAAAAACATAACAAACATTTTCCTTTCCTTTAAAAAAGTAATAGATGTCTTATTATTCCCTGTTGCTTGAAAGAATATTACGTTCATGTGCATAAACAAAGAGTATGTTACTTGAATTGTTTTTTTGCATTTTTGGAAGGTCATTACTTTTATCATCATGTTGCAAGGTCACTTGATAACCAGTGAATTGCAGCACAAAGTTTGAAAAGCATTTATTTCAAGGACCCATGAGTTTACTGAAGGTCAGATTATTTATTATGCATAGTAATAGGCCTTTTCACAGGATACACTGACTTGCTGACATTTTGAAAGAGTGTCTCCCAACATCAGATCAGAGGAAATTAACTGCTCAAATATAAGGTACATCTGAATTGTTTTATTTTGATTTTCTTTTTTGTTGATAACATATGTATAACCTTTAATTTCAAAGTGTTATATCAGTGAATCAACTGAAAGTTGAGCATGTTACTAATCTGTAAAGCAAAAAAGGAGTTTTAACAAAACACCTGATTTATAGGGAACTCGTTTTTTTAGTTCATGCCATCTCTTTTTTTGTACTTGTTGACCAGTTTGAGGCTTAAAGAAAAATAAACTAGTTAGCAGAAGAGATATTTCTACTGTATATATATGTAAAGCTGTTCTATTGTTTAAATGGTTATTATTGTTGTTAAAATTCTAAAGCTCATTCAGAAAAAAAATCACTGCAACAGACTTCTGCCAGGCTAATATCCCCTTTGCACAATGCTGCTGGGATTTGTAAAAGGTCCCTTTTACCATGAATTTGAGTGCTTTAGATAGTCGACGCATGAATGAAAAGAGAGACTGGTGTCTATATCCAGAATCTCATCTTTTTATTTGGACAAGTATTCTAAGGTATAAAGCCAATTTAATACACAAAAACAATTTCACTTATTTATCAATGTGAGAAAATATATTAGTGTATCAAGCATATTAACAAATTACCACTAAAAACATTAATGATGTGGCTGTATGTATGTATGTATGTATGTATGTATGTATTGACAAGGAATGCAATTGCGGCAGCTTTTCTGATCTTACTATTGTGGTGCTGTTTTTTATCCTAAAACTCATAAATCATCTTTCAAAGGCACTATATATAATACAGTTAAGAGTGCATTTGTTTATTTCTGCTATACTGTAGGTAATGAGAATGGCATTAGCATCAGGGAGTATTCTTACAACCCATGTACTAAACACAGCTAATGGAATTCCAGCAGCACACTTGAGCCTTAGCATTCACAGAGCACATTCAGATCACTCAGAGTGGAATTTCATCTCTACTGGGTAAGTTACTTCAGTTCAAGTGTTTTTTCTTGTTTTATTCAAAGATGCAAACTTATATTTCTGTGAAAAAAATGGAAATAGCTTTTGTGCTTTTATGTTTTTCCCTTTTTTATTGGAATAAAGCAGGGATATATTTTTAAATGTCAAAGGTTAACTTATGTTTACTTTAAAGAGACTGAAGCAAACATGTGTTGTAACAATTCAAACATTTGTATTTATTTAAAGTACTGACTTAAAGTTTAGAAAGGGATTCAGATCAGATCAGTTGATTAGTATTAGCTGATTTCCTTATTGTTACTGAATCTTGGAACTGTCACTTTTTTTACTTAACTATGCTGCTACAGTGATCACAATTCCTCATTTAAAAACAATGGTCACTTTTTTCTACTGCCCTATTCTACCTAATTTTGTACTACTTCAAGCTGTATGTGTCATGGCGAAAAATTGTCACCAGAAGGCTTTTTACCTGAAAATGAAGGATATTAGGACTCAGGATAGGCAAACAGAGTTTTAAAGCTTTATTGCAATAAAACAACAATAATAACAACAAATACTCAACCCAATACGGCCAAATTGAGCTGAGCCCCGAACAGTTCAAAACCCATATATCATTTCTTATCACTTTGACCTCGTTCAATTAGCTCATTCTGCACCTGTTCTTACTGTCCATTGTTCATCTCTAGTTTCTGTTTTGCTTATTTCTGATTGGTCTTTGGTTGGGCAGATGTTTTCCTTTTTCCATCTTTGGGCTTTTCTTGTGTCATTTCCTTTTCTAAGCTTTTCAAAAAAAAGAAATATGGTATATGCTTTTATTTAATCATTTGCTTGGCATGCTAGATTTGCCTTAATTTCTACTCTAAAGTTAATTTGTAATATATTCTTCTATATTTACTTGCTAGTGCCTGAATATACTAATTTTACTTTCATGCATTGCATCATTGTGACCTTGTTTATAGCAAAAGCCATTTGCTGTCTTTTTACTGATTCACCAATCCAGCTGGTTTCTTACTTGCCTACCAGAGCCATTTTTTATATATTAAGTCCGTGGTATCGTTCCTCAGCTTCCTAGTCTTGAACACAGGTGTTCTCATTCCTCCTTATCCTGTCCTCGGGTAGCTTCTGTGCATCATTGTTGTCCTGTTCTATCCTTCCTCTCTTAATACTGGTAATTTTCCTTTTTACTAGAAGAAGGTCTCGTCCGATGCGAGAGATGGACGTCTGAAGTGGAGCTCCGCTAGCAGCGGGGTTATTTCTCATATTATTTGCTTATTATCCTGAGATATCCTGTATTTATTCAACCCGAGAGGGATTGGAAAAGTATATGTAAGCACATATAAACATGGCCAACAAGAAGGGGGAGAAGGGGGGTCTGAAAGAATCGAAAAATAAAGCTACACCCAAGCTAAGATCAGCAAGCCCTAGTACAAGATACGGCCTTTCAGAGACAGACCTGGATTAGATGGGCAAAAGTACAGACACCTCGGGTCCACGGTCCACTACATCGTCGCCGGCTGAGAGCGAAAAGGGGAGCGAAGGTACAATCGTGAGTGTAGATCTCGATAGTTTGCCGATTGGAGAAGATCACCTGAAACTGGAAAAGGCCTTGAAGTCCGTGGCTTCAATTACTCCACGCGAGCCGGGAGCAGCGGGGACAACGGCTACAGCAGAGTCTGCTGCTTCATCTACGGTACAAGAAAGCACAATTGAAATGTCTAAGCTGCAGGTGATGCTTGCTGAGCTCATGCAAGAAATAAAGAAAAGCGAGAAGGCTAATGAGAAAGCAAGGGTAAAGGCAAATGAAAAAATGAGACAGGAGGTGAGACAGGAGTTGAAACAGGCAAATGAATGGCTGCGACAGGAATTCCAACAGGCGATGCAACTTGAGCTGCGACAGGTGCTGGGTAAAATTGAAGAGCACATTCAGGAAAACTCGGTTAAACTGAGCATGCTTACTGAACAATTGGAGGAACTTAAGGAGACATTCATGACTCGGATTGAAATAGCCGAAAATTTAGCTGCCAGTGCCGAGGAAAAGCAGTAAATGTCAGCTCGAATGCAAAAACTTCGGAGACAGACTGGCTGCTTTGGAAGATGGGAGTAGAAGGTATAATGTCAGAATTGAAGGTCTGCCTGAGAATCGAGAAAGTTCAAACCCTGTGAAATTCGCAGCTGAACTTTTTTCTAAAATAATCGGGACGGCTTTAAAGCAGAATCTGAGATAGCAGCGGCTTACCGCGTACGTGGATCAAACACCGTTAGACCCAGACCCAGATCTTTTATAATTCGTTTTGAAAGATTATCATTTAAGCTAGAGGTGATGGCACTCCTCAGAAACAAGGAAGATATTATATATGAAAATAACCACATTCGTATCTTCCCGACTTCTCTCCAGCAACAGCTACTAAAACACAGCCTTCTACAACATTAAACAGCGGTTACGACAAGCCAGTCAAATACAGCCTCTTGTATCCGGCAAAACTGAAAGTGGAATGGCAGGGTCAATTCTATGTCTTTGCTAGCAAGGAAGAAGCAGAAAATGAATTAAGAAAGCTGATCCCGGGACTATTCTGATACATAATAGTGAGTCATGGCGGTTAATGATAAAGCAAGGATTAATAATCTACTGTCTGATCTATTTGTTTAAAATACGGGTTTTATCAGCATATATTCTCATATATTCTCATTATTACTTAGTATTACTAGGGCTATCTGTTTATGTTTTATTGTGCTTAATTACTTTTTCTTTTTTCTCTCTTTTCTTTTTTTTCTAATTATTTCATCTCTACCCTAAACGAGACTGTTCAATATCATACCCTTGGTTTATTGTTATTGCTATTACTGCATTAAGACTTGTTATGCTTATTCTGGACACATTTTTAACAACATCCCCTGGGTTTATTATCTGGGTGTATCATCTTAATGCACTAAAATTGCTGAAGACTATATATATATTTTAAGTGCAAAATTCTTTTTTTTTTTAAAGACTATATTGGTAACAGATATCTCTATCTTTTAACCTAAAGCGCTGCATGGGGCTTGTTTTGCTTTGGACGTGCTCTGTCTCTGGGTATGTCAGAGGACTGGGACTGTGTGAAGTGGGTTTTAGCCTCACTTGGGGAGGCAAAAAGGGAGGGTGGGGGTTAAGGGGAGAGAAAGAGAGCAGGCTTGATCTATACCTAATCTATCCTCTTAATCTTTATAATTATAACTACCAACGTAATAATAAGCTGCATGGCAACAACTCTAGGGAAATAGGAAATTAAGACCTAAGCTGTCTCACTTCCAGTTAAGACTATAAAATGACATCAAAAACTCAGAATCAGTGTCTCCATGATGGGACAGTTAACTTGTAAGCTGGAATGTTAAAGGCCTGAATCACGAATTAAAGAGAAAGAAAGTACTCTCTCACCTAACAGGTCTAAATGCTAAAATAGTATTTTTACAGGAAACCCACTTACTAAGCAAGGATCAGTTCCGGCTACAAAAAGACTGGACTGGGAAATGTTCCACTCTAGTTTTACAAAGAAAACTAGAGGTGTGGGAATTCTCATACATAGAACAGTACCATTTGTAGCATCAGATGTAGTATTGGATCCTGAAGGGAGATATGTAATGGTCATGGGAGACTTATCTAACTGTAAAATGATTTTGATAAATGTTTATGCACCTAATGTTGATGATAAGGAATTTATACAAAATTTATTTGCATCCATTCCCAATCTGAACACTCATAAAGTTATAATGGCTGGGGACTTTAATTGTGTTCTAAATCCACTTTTAGATAGGACTTCCTCCACAGGGGAACGCATCTAACACGCAAAGATAATTACAAAGTTTATAACTGATCACAACTTATCAGATCCCTGGAGGTTTTTAAACCCAAATTCAAGAACATATTCTTTCTACTCACCAGTACATCATTGCTACTCAAGGATTGATTACTTCTTTATAGACAATAACTTCTTGCCTAAGATTAAATCTTGCAAATACGATGCTATTGTTATTTCTGACCATGCACCTATGATCTTGGAGCTAAAATTACTAAGCCCCATACACTCACCCGCAGATGGCCTCAACCCGCTTCTATTAGCTGACGAGAATTGTACTGAATTTATATCCAAACAAATCAAATTCTTTCTAGAGACAAATACATCCCCGAGATCTCTGCAGGAATACTCTGGGAAACTCTTAAGGCCTTCTTAAGAGGACAGATTATCTCATATCTTTCCCACAGAAATAAATCCAAGCCAAGAAAGTAGCAGAGATAAAAAGCGAAATTACTAAAATAGATGAAGAACATGCCAGACTACCAAGAGACACTACATAGGAGGAGGCAGGCTCTACATTCAGAATTAAACCTCTTGACAACTAAAGAAACTGAACAACTAATTTACAAATCCAGACATCATTACTATGAACATGGAGAGAAAGCTAATAAGCTTTTAGCTCAACAAATTCACAAGCAAGAAGTGCAATGCAATCTCGTAATCACCACGAACGGAGATAAAATCGAACACAAAAATATAATGCACACTTTCAGAGACTACTATAAATCCCTATATACTACTGAGTTTAAAGAAGACAATACACAATCTAATGCATTTCTGGATACATTACAGATACCACAAATAGACGCTTTTAGTGTGGAGGAACTTGATAAACCTCTGGCGTTATCAGAATTACTAGATGCTATAAAGTCACTCCAAGGTGGAAAAGCAGCAGGCCCTGATGGCTACCCTGCAGAATTTTACAAGAAATTCTCCCTCAGCTAGCCCCCTCCTATTAGCAACATTTACAGAAGCCAGAGATAACCAATCTTTCCACAAACCTTTCGCCAAGCACTAATCACTGTCTTTCCAAAACAAAATAAGGATTTATTACAATGTGCATCATACAGACCAATTTCACTTCTGAATAACACGTTAAAATACTCTCTAAAATCATAGCTAGAAGGATGGAGAAAGTGCTCCCTCGTAATATCACAAGACCAAACTGGATTTATTAGGGGCCACACTTATCTTCAAATCTTCGAGCCTGTTTAATGTAATATACTCACCAACTAAATCAAACACCCCAGAAATATTATTATCATTGGATGCAGAAAAAGCATTCACATGATTGAATGGAAATACCTTTTACTACATTGGAGAAGTTTGGGTTTGGCCCGAACATTTGTGCATGGATTAAATTACTGTATACTAACCCAGAAGCTTCAGTTTGCATCAACAACATTTGCTCAGACTACTTTAAACTAGAACGTGGAACTAGACAAGGATGCCCTTGTCACGCTGCTGTTTGCATTGCCATTGAACCACTGGCAATACATTGTCGAAATACTGATCAGATAAAGGGGATTAGCAGAGAAGGACTGGAACAGAAAATCTCATTATATGCAGATGATATGGTACTGTATATATCGGACCCAGAAAATTCTGTGCCTGCAGTCTTAGCAGCACTCACAGAATTTCAAAAGATCTCTGGTCTCAGAATTAATCTGAATAAAAGTGTACTCTTTCCAGTGAATTCTCAAGCATATAATATTAGATTAGATACCCTACCTTTTATCATTGCAGAACAGTTTAAATACCTAGGGTAAACATCACAAGTAAACATAAAGCTCTTATCAACAAAATTTCGCGTCTGCATGGAAAAAATTAAACAAGACTTGCATAGATGGTCAACCCTTCATCTCACACTAGCTGGAAGAATTAACACTGTTAAGATGAATATTCTTCCTAAGCTCCTTTTTATTTCAAAACATCCAATATACATTAATAAATCATTCTTTAAGCAATTAGATTCAACAATAACCTCATTTATTTGGAATTCAAAACATCCACGCATCAAAAGAGCGACCCTACAAAGACAAAAGGCAGAAGGCGGCATGGCTCTACCTAACTTCCAGTTTTATTACTGGGCAGCAAATATACAGGCGATAAGAACCTGGACACAAATAGAAGAACATACACAGGCTTGGACCGCAATAGAAGTAAAATCCTGCAGTACTTCTTTGTATTCCTTGCTCTGTGCTCCAATAAAAACACTTATCAGCAATACACTAATAACCCAATTGTGCTCCACTCACTTAGAATCTGGAACCAATGTAGAAAGCATTTTAAGACGGAGAAGCTTCTATCTGTGGCACTCTGCAAGAGAACCACCTCTTTCAACCTTCACAAACATATGCAGTTTTAATATCTGGAAAAATTTTGGAATTAACTTGCTTAGAGATCTTTATATAGACAACGTCTTTGCATCCTATGAACAATTACATTCCAAATTTAACATTCCAGCTACACATTTCTTTCACTATCTTCAAATCAGGAACTTTGTTAAACAGAACCTTCCAGATTTTCCTCATCTTGCACCCTCATCCATGCTGGAAAAATATTGCTCAATCTCAAAGACTTAGACTCAATCTCTACAATATATAAAATCATTTTACAATCCCTCCTTTCAAAGATCCAAGAAGACACTGGGAAAAAGATCTCTCAATTAATATATCAGAAAAGGAGTGGAAAGTAGCAATGCAGAGAATTCACTCAAGCTCCATATGCACAAAGCATACAATTATACAACTCAAAATTATATATCGAGCACATCTGTCTCGACTACAACTCTCTAAAATGTTTCCAGGACATGATCCAACATGTAAACGTTGCAACCAAGTCCCAGCCTCACTGGTTCACATGTTCTGGGCCTGCACCAAATTAACATTATTCTGGACAAAAATTTTTAATTACCTTTCAGACAGCCTTGGACTCACAATCCCTCCTAACCCATTAACAGCCGTGTTTGGGGTTCTTCCAGAGGGGCTTAAAGTGGAGAAAGAAAAACAAATTGTGATTGCATTCACTTCACTTTTGGCACGCAGACTTATCATGATAAATTTGAAGAACCCAAACTCTCCTATTTTAAGTCAGTGGAAAACCGATGTGTTATACTATTTGAAATTGGAAAAATCAAATACTCAGTTAGAGGATCCGTACAGACTTTTTTCAAAACATGGCAGGATATAATCAGTATTATTTTAAAACTAGCAACTTGGCGCACGCTACACTGCGCGTTGGATGACCACAGTTGAAGGACTCCCTGTTTAAACGCGGCTGCCAGTCGTGAACTGGGTCCTTCATCGCACCACATTTATGTCTGTGAGTGGTGAGTGTCAGTTTGAGAGCGTTCACTTGGAGTTTCTTGCGAGACCGTACGTTTCTGTATATTACGGTTGTTTTGCAATCGTAAGGACCTGACGTTGGGTGTCTCATTGGCACGCTTTTGCCTCTTTCTTTGGCGATCACGGCGTAATGTGTCCTCTCTCTCTGTAGGAGTTTGTCTATTACGGTTGTTTTGCAATCGTAAGGACCTCTCGTCAGGTGTCTCATTGGCACGCTTTTGCCTCTTTCTTTCGCGATCACGGCGTAATCTGTCTTCTCTCTCTGTAGGGAATTCAGTTGCCTTTCATTGTGCGGCAGAGACGCGTCGTTGAGCTAATCTGTGTGAATGCTGAGTGTCCGTTTCTTGCGAGCGACTGTCATGCCTTTGCCTTTTACTTCGTGATCACGCTGTAATGTGTCCTCTCTCGCAGTAGCAGGTTTAGTTGCGTTTCATTTTGGCATTGTTCTGTAAGGTCTCTTCCGTACAAGTGCACATGGGTAGCTGAAGACGAAAAGGCATAGTGGGCATAGTGAAACACACGAATTGGTAATCAGGGGAAGCATCCGACTCAGACGCGGGGCTCGAAATACTGAAGTGCACATGTTATTTGTAATTCATTTTTTTTTTTTGTTATGAACTTTCCCAAAAGAGTTGATCCCTGTAAATAGTTAATAGTATAGTTCAATAGTGTGAGATGTACTAGAAAATGCATACAGACATACAAAATGCACTTCTAGGTGAACTAAATATTTTTTTGTGATGTTTTAAAGTAAAATGTGAGTTGTGGACGCCAGCATTTTGTAAACGTTCAAACAAGCTTATTTAGTTTGTTGGGGTTGAAATAAGCTATGAGAATAAACATTAGAAAACATGAGTAACTCTTGGCCATTTTCATTTTGTAAAAGTAGCTCTCAGGGGAAAAAAGGTTGGAGACCCCTGAGGTAGACAATGTGAAGCTCGGTGCGCATACAGCCGCCCCAACCAACCCATACTTATTGCCCCCCGACTCGGAGCCTGTGCATTGGGGTTTACCCCGGTGGACGAGAGGGTGGCCTCCCTCCGCCTGGGTGGGGAAGGGTCCTGACTGTTGTTTGTGCGTATGCGCCGAACAGCAGTTTGGAGTATCCACCCTTTTTGGAGTCTCTGGAGGGGTTGCTAGAGGGCATACCTTCTGGGGATTCCCTCGTTTTGCTGGGAGACTTCAATGCTCACGTGGGCAATGACAGTGAGACCTGGAAGGGCGTGATTGGGAGGAATGGCCCCCCCGATCTGAACCCGAGCGGTGTTTTGTTATTGGACTTCTGTGCTCGTCACAGATTGTCCATAACGAACACCATGTTCAAGCATAAGGGTGTTCATATGTGCAGTTGGCACCAGGACACCCTAGGCCTGAGGTCGATGATCGACTTTGTGGTCGTGTCGTCGGACTTGCGGCCATATGTCTTGGACACTCGGGTGAAGAGAAGGGCGGAGCTGTCAACTGATCACCACCTGGTGGTGAGTTGGCTTCGATGGTGGGGGAAGATGCCGGTCAGACCCGGTAGGCCCAAACGTGTTGTGAGGGTATGCTGGGAACAGCTGGCAGAGTCCCCTGTCAGAAGTAGCTTCAACTCCCACCTCCGGCAGAACTTCAACCACGTCCTGAGGGAGGTGGGGGACATTGAGTCCGAATGGGCCATGTTCCGTGCCTCTATTGTTGAGGCGGCTGACCGGAGCTGTGGCCGCAAGGTGGTCGGTGCCTGTCGTGGCGGCAATCCCGAACCCGTTGGTGGACACGGCGGTGAGGGATGCCGTCAAGCTAAAGAAGGAGTCCTATAGGACTTTTTTGTCCTGTGGGTCTCTGGAGGCAGCTGATAGGTACCGGCAGGCCAAGTGGAACGCGGCTTCGGTTGTTGCTGAGGCAAAAACTCGGGCATGGGAGGAGTTTGGAGGCCATGGAGAACGACTTTGGACGGCTTCGAGGAGATTCTGGTCCACCGTCCGGCGTCTCAGGAGGGGGAAGCAGTGCAGTGTCAACACCGTATATAGTGGGATGGTGCGCTGCTGACCTCGACTCGGGCGTTGTGGGTCAGTGGGAAGAGTACTCAAGACCTCCTCAATCCCACTAACATGCCTTCCAATGAGGAAGTAGAGCCTGGGGACTCTGAGGTGGGCTCTCCCATCTCTGGGACTGAAGTCACCGAGGTGGTCAAAAACTCCTTGGTGGCAGGGCCCCGGGGGTGGATGAGATACGCCCGGAGTTCCTTAAGGCTCTGGATGTTGTAGGACTGTCTTGGTTGACACGTCTCTGCAACATCGCATGGAAATCGGGGACAGTGCCTATGGATTGGCAGACCGGGGTGGTTGTCCCCCTCTTTAAAAAGGGGGACCGGAGGGTGTGTTCCAACTATAGAGGGATCACACTCCTCAGCCTCCTGGAAAAGTCTATTCGGGGGTTCTGGAGAGGAGGGTCCGTCGGATAGTCGAACCTTGGATTCAGAAGGAACAGTGTGGTTTTCGTCCTGGTCGCGGAACAGTGGATCAGCTCTTCACCCTTAGCAGAGTCCTGGAGGGTGCATGGGAGTTTGCTCGACCGGTCTACATGTGTTTTGTGGACTTGGAAAAGGCATTCGACCGTGTCCCTCGGGGAATCCTGTGGGGGGTGCTCCGGGAGTATGGGGCACCGGACCCCCTGATAAGAGCTGTTCGGTCTCTGTACAACCGTGTCAGAGCTTGGTCCGCATTGCGGCAGTAAGTCGAGCCCGTTCCAGTGAGAGTTGGACTCCGCCAGGGCTGCCCTTTGTCACCGATTCTGTTTATAACTTTTATGGACAGAATTTCTAGGCGCAGCCAGGGTGTTGAAGGGGTCCGGTTTGGTGGACTCAGGATTGGGTCACTGCTTTTTGCAGATGATGTTGTCCTGTTTGCTTCATCAGGCCGTGATCTTCAGCTCTCTCTGGATCGGTTCGCAGCTGAGTGTGAAGCGGCTGGGATGAGAATCAGCACCTCCAAATCCGAGAGCATGGTCCTCAGCCGGAAAGGGTGGACTGCCCTCTCAGGGTTGGGGGAGAGATCCTGCCCCAAGTGGAGGAGTTCAAGTATCTCGGGGTCTTGTTCACGAGTGAGGGAAGAATGGAGCGTGAGATCGACAGGCGGATCGGTGTGGCATCAGCAGTGATGCAGGCTCTGCATCGGTCTGTCGTGGTGAAAAAGGAGCTGAGCCGTAAGGCAAAACTCTCAATTTACCAGTCGATCTACGCTCCTACCCTCACCTATGGTCATGAGCTATGGGTAGTGACCGAAAGAACGAGATCGCGAATACAAGCGGCTGAAATGAGTTTCCTCCGCAGGGTGTCTGGGCTTTCCCTTAAAGATAGGGTGAGAAGCTCAGTCATCCGGGAGGGGGTCAGAGTAGAGCCGCTGCTCCTCCGCATCAAGAGGAGTCAGATGAGGTGGCTCGGGCATCTGATCAGGATGCCTCCTGGACGCCTCCCTGGTGAGGTGTTCCGGGCACGTCCAACCGGGAGCAGGCCCCGGGGAAGACCCAGGACACGCTGGAGGGACTATGTCTCCCGGCTGGCCTGGGAACGCCTTGGGATTCTCCCGGAAGAGCTGGAAGAAGTGGCCAGGGAGAGGGAAGTCTGGGCCTCTCTGCTTAAGCTGCTGCCCCCGCAGAACTCCCAGAACTCCAGGTGTCCAACAGCCTTCTTCTGGCAGCACTTCCTGGTGTGTCTTAAGTGCTGCCAAAAAGGGCCCAGCAGACATCCAGGTGCCCCCATGTTCCAAACTCATGGCCCTGCTGTAAGCCAAGGAGACTGCCCTCTATCGATCCACGGAAGAGAATGTACTGAAAAAGCTCTCCCCCTCAGCCCTTCCATTGTCAGGGCTTCCTGGCTAGGTAAGGGCCCCGACCATCTGCCACAACACTCAAATAAAAATTTCATTATACTTGTACACTTGAGCTGTATATATGACAGTAAATATTTGATTACTGTAAAATGATAACACAATAGTGCAGGGGGTAGTTTAGTTCCCTCTGATGGCTTAAACTCTGGTTTCACTGAAGGCTGGGGATCCCACTATGTAGGTTTTCCAAATTTTTTTTTTTTTTTCAAAAGCAATTTAGATTGACTAGCAAATCAATACTGATCCAAGATATGTGAGTATCTGAAATTAAGCCTCAGATGTCTCTATCTGCAGACTCCAAACTCAAAATACCCAAATGAGGCCTTGAATCTCAAACTGATCCTTAAAATTTTCTGAATACAGAAAAATGTGCCTTTTCCTAAGGCACACAAAAGTGGAGTGCCCAACTTAAAATAGTCCTCATAAATCAAAAAGAAGGAGAGGAAACTGTAAACATCTCTTGTCCAAAAATGATCTAACAAAGGACTTTGAAAATGTTTAAAATTTTATCAAAATAATTTCTCAAAGGCATGACATTAATGGCTAAAACGTATATCTAAAACAACCAACCCAGAAGTTACGGAAAGGTGAAAAACAGGCAATGAGAATACTATTTACTCTATTTACTGTGTAAACTCTGAACGTGATCACAGTACACATCTCAATGCCAATTGGAAAACCTGAACCTGCCTAGAGTATATAAACAGAAGGCAGTCCTTGGTTATGCAGCTGAAAATCAATGTGAAGTGGATACAACACCAACACAAAAATAAACATTATATATATATATATTAGATCTGGGAAAGTTAATTCATCAATTTGTGCGATTATTGTGGCCTTTTTAATGTGTTAAAAAATATTCTCATCCTGGACCAGCAACCAGGCAAACGCCTCATGCATTGCTTTGGTTAGGGTGTCATTTTTATATATTTTTTTTTAATTATGAAACAATAATACTGTAATGCTCAGGCTGGAGTAGCAGTGGGCCATGTGACACAGATGAAACATCTGAGCAAGAGGAGGGTCCTGGGAAAAAGGGTGGAAAGAGAGCAAGAGTCAGGCTTCAGTGTAGAAGGTGGTGGAACGGTATCATTTTTGCATTTTTGCTCAGTGCTGGTGACAGAGTGCAGGAGTCAGATAGGGCAGCTGAGGCATAGGACGGACAAGAAGGAGTAGTGCATTGTGCGCGAAGAGCATGGAGTGAACAAATGAGTAGAGGGAAGCAAGAATCAAATAGTGCAGTGATTCTGGGCCATAACACTAAAGCAAAGACAGTATATAGGGGTTCTGAGTACGAAGGTGATCATAGAGATGGTTTTATGTCAGCCTCTCCGGGTAGTCCCATCCTTCCTCAGACAGATTTCAACCACCTGAGGAGTGTGTCTCTCTCAGGTCAGGACCCTGGAGCATTACATTATTATTTTGAGGACACACCAATTATAAAATACTTGTTTAGAGTATAATTATTAAATTATTGATGGTGATGAACAATTGAAGACAGTATTTGTGGAGTTTTAACACAAGTTTCAATGTATGCCCACTTAAGAGATGTTTATTGTTTCAATTAAATTAGTCTTCAGTCTTCAGCGGTGCATTCAATGTCAACAGTCATTTCGATCCTTTAACATTTACTTTGACACATCTCTGTCTCATATGCTATGCCCATTTGATAATTAATGTATTGGCCTTGTTTTCTCTTTGCAGTCTTTTCAACTTGCCCTTTAGGAAGGCATTCAAATTCATGTTGTACTTTCTCAAATCATATGAAATAACCTTCCCAATCAGATGAAGTTTATCCATTTATCTTGTATGTCATGCATTTGTAAGAGGAGATGAAAGGATTATGAGATTAATTGCTTTTAATAGTGTCCTACACAGTCCTGACAAAGGAACAGATGCTTGCATACATTCTCTAATTATAGCACTTCTACAAATGTTCAGCACTCCAAGCATTCACCCATTTTCTAACCAGTGTATACAGTTCAGGGTCATGGACAAGGACCTCATATGCATCCACAGTTATATGTATAGGAGTGTGAAATGTGAGAGGATTAGCAGCACTAAGAACAGCTGTAGCAAGAACACATCAAGGCAGGATTGGAATAAAGTGACATTATGGCTTGTCTGCATGGGCAATGACATGAGTTGCTCCATTTGTTAATTTATTTAGTGTTTTAGTTCTTCAAAGGACAGGGCACGTCTTCCTATTAATATAACATATACTGTGTTAACAGAGATGCACAAATGCTGAAAAACGCAGTTAGCAGGATAAGCAAAACATACTATACACCATTGCTATATACAGTACAAATCTTCTGCAAACACTGATAGCAAAGTAAAGTTCATTAGTAAAACCCATAAGTAAAATCACACATTATATATTTGAATGGTAAAACGAAGGAGATGATGCTGTCTCACAGTTATAAATTTATTGAGTATAGGTAATAATAGCTGAAGCAATTTTCTAATTCTTCATTTGTACAGCGACATAACCAATAACAAAGTTGTAATAGTCAGGTAGGAAACCATGAAAGCAACAAAACAAAAGTTGTTTTAAAGGAGCTCTGAAATAAAGATTAATGTAAAGCTTAAAATTTGATTTTGCACAGGAAACTTTAAGGTTGGTAAAAATTTAAAAAAGTAGGGACAGATTTCAAAAATTAAAGCACCATGAGCTTCTGGCATTTGAAATCTGAATTAATTTGACTGATGGATTAAATATTACTGTTATGGTGTATAAAATCTGTACATTTTGGATTCCATTATATTTTGTTCAAGACAAGACAACAGATGAACTAAGACAAATTAAAGCAGGTTTTCTTCCCTTACACCTTACTTTTTGTTCATAGCTTAGTGCTAATTTGGTTTACAGCCTGGGAATGAATGCTGAGCTGATACCTCAGGCTATTGATTACTGTATGGATGGACATCTGGAACAACAGTTTGGTTTACAGCCTGGGACAGGAAGAACTACTGATACCTCAGAGTACATCAAATGTTTTGTTGTGTGGGAAAACGGACAGTGAATTAATTCATCAATCATTTTGACAGCCAGCCACTCAGGTGCATATGTTGTGAAACCAAGGCATGACATTTCATAATAAATATGCCTTGGGTTGAAAAGCAAGATAGAGAGAAGCAAAGGAGAAGCAGAGAAGAAGCAAAGAAGAAGAAGAAGGAGAAGAAGAAGAGGAACGGACGAAGACGGCCCTGGTCATCAGAAAGGCATCATGAACATCGATTGCTAAATCAAACGCCTTCCTGGGACATTCATCCTTGTCATCTGTAACTTTTTTGTAAGCTTTTTCTAAAGCCTATATATTCAGACTTTCCTATCAGTACCTATTTTCTAGTATTCTTTGTTCTTGTGGTATTAGATAGATAGATAGATAGATACTTTATTAATCCCAAGGGGAAATTCACTAGTATTATTCTTGTAATAAATACCATGCTGCTTTTAACTTTCAATGCTTTGTCTTAATGTCTAGAGTGATTGAAGTAATAAGTTAGATTTCTTTGAGCACTTGGTGACAGCCGGATTTTTGCCATTATTTCTGTGCTGCGAGGTTTATAAGGCTAAAAGAGTGAGAGTGCTACTCAATAGAAGGGACAAATACGATAAAGAAGGTTTTCTTGGCTGTTAAATGGCCTATAGTCAAGAGTGCTGAGTCTTTGTATGTTTAAATGTATTCTTGTACACCAAAAGTAATATTTAGGTCTGAGATATCACTAAAACATTGTATGTTGTTCGTGCCGAAAATAAGTAAGTCTCTTGAAGTGCTGAATGACAGCCTGTTATTCCTATAGCACTTGTGTTGTTTAAAGTACTAAGGGTTAATCAGCATGTGTGTCATTCATGGGGCACTGTTGTAGTTAGGGTCTGTGTTTATCTATGTGTGTGTATGTTCATCTTAAAGTGCAACAGTAGACCAACTCGATAACGAACTTGACGAGAACACTTACCCTAGAGGAAACAGGTAAAGGGCAAGTAGAGGGAAATACCACGATAATACAATTACTATTTATTGATACATTTTTTACCAGCTAATGATGCAAATATTCAGTAAAGTCTTACAATATCAAATTGTTACAAACGTAATAGAGTGGTTCACTGACAAACCCGACTCTGAAAGCATGTTGTTACAAAAAACAGCTTTGTTTATATTGGTTTAAATGGAAATAACCTAAATTATCTTTACATTCATTAATTCAACAGTGCGTATTGTCGTGGATAGCCAGGGTGCCTTTAGAGTTGAAAGACTGGGGGAATGAGCATGCACAAGGCACTATTTTCCCTGGTTCGCTAGATGGCAGCCCTACTGGATTTCAGCAGTGCCTCAGATTACCACAAGGCACCATGAGACATGGAGTTCCATAACTCAGTCTGGTTGGGCTCTGTAGTGCTGCTAGGGGATGCTGTACCGACTGCAGAGCCCTGCTTTATTGAGCTTCCACTTTACCTAGAAGTGGTTCTGGACCAAACCTACGGGACACTGGAAGTACTCCTGGGTATTACATAATAGGAGCCAACTGCCACTGCTCCAAGATCCTGAATCGGAAAGGAGAAGACAAACCTTGCTGGAGGAGGAGTGGAAGTGAAAGGAGAGAGAGAGAGAGAAAAAGAGAGAGAGAAGGATAGAAAGATAGAAGACAAAATGCTTCAGAATGTGCTTAATTGTACTTTATTATTGTACTGTGTTGACTGTGGTGGGAAACACTTGTGAGGGAAGAGTTTTCTACAACCAAATAAAAACCTGTGTTGTGCTGCGTCTGTGTCAGGTTTGGGGAGCTGGAGTGCCCCCTTCAGGCCACAATATATAATATTTGAATTTTTATATTTAATTTGGATTTTAAGTAGTATTGTTTGGTTACTGGTGAGAAAATATCAGAGAATAAATGTAAAGTATGTACATGCTAAGGTACATTAGGTTGTTCATAACATAATATCATTCTTAATAAACTCTATGCCATAATCTGCTCAAGATTATAAACCCACCCATTTTTTGTTACACTGCGGGTGGGACCAGCTTCTCTACTACATATTAAAATTCAAAGCTTGCGTCACATTTTGATATTTCTGAATGACAATATTTAAATGATAGTTGGGTAACTACTTGATAGATATACCACTATTTTAAAGAGTTACTGTCAGTATTTATATATTTTATATTGTATTATAGAAAAAGACACAGTATTGTTCACTTCAATAATGGAGGTACTAAAAAGCCATTGAATGAGATTTCTGTTTTTGCTGTGGTATTGCAATGTTTCGAGTATCAAAAAATTTAATTGGTATTGAATACAAATATTCTGGTATTGTGACATCTATGCTCATATATGACAATATATCTGACGTAAACTGATCACACTACATTTTTTGATCAGTGCTATTGTGGTCGAAATTTAACATCTTATTAAAGAAACATTCTCTAACAGGACATTTCAGTAATCACGCAGGAGAAAAACTGTTCATTGTATCTATTAATAACTCCTCTGCAAAATGGCTTGGAGGAAGCATTCTTCAAAAGCAGTCTGTTATAGCATGGTCAGAATGATCAGAATGGTCAAAGAAACAAAGAATAGAGGTTCATTTTATAAAATGTTGAATTTACATACCGTGTCAATTAATGCATACATTTTACTCTGGTTGGTTTATTGGTTTAAACCCAAATGATTTATTTAAAATAAAAGTCTATTCTATTATATTCTGGTTCTTATTATACCTTTTGAGATGAGCCACCACCCTAGAAATTTCTGTGCATATAACAACTGTCCATTCTAGTTTATAGGATATCTGCTAATTTTTTAGTCATTTCTTAGTCATCCTTCAGTACATTTTGTATATTACATCAACCTTTCTTCTGGTACATTCTTTATTTACTTTACCATCTCAGTATTTTTCCTAGACCAATTCTTATATTTCAGTGTACATTTTGTTGTTCACTTGACTTTTATTTCTTTTCTGCGATTTTTATAACCTTTTCTGCTATTTCTTTAAGATGAAAACTATCAAGTCAAGTCAAGTTGGGGAGCATGCACTGGTACAGTTTGTTGCCGCACCCACTACACGACGAAGAAACTTGGGATCCCTCTATGCGAACCCCCCCAGGCAGACACACAGTCCAGTCCCACCGTCCAGAAATGACTCTCTATCAGCCACAGCCAGGTGTTACGTGGGCGACCCCTTGGTCTGGTCCAGCCACTCGGGTCCCCAACAATGAGGATGTTATGAGCCAGATCACCCTTCGGGAAATGCGCCACATGGCCATATTGATGTAACTGACGCTCCCTCATGTGGACGAAATCTCAGACCTGACAGCAGGTGTAGTTATAAAGCAGCTTTATTTTCAGAGTCACGGTGAGAAGAGTTTCAGAAAAGCAGACAATCAAATATACATGACAGCGTCAGGGCTCTTCTGAAACCCCGTCTGTTGGGTGGGGTCCAGTTTTATACCCCTAGAATGCGTAATTTAATATCCTTATAAAATATAACAGTCAACACATTTATTATACACAAACCTTTAGCCCCTTCAACGCCCCTTGTGCAACTTGATTTCTTGGCTCCTTTTGTTATGGCGTTCAGATGTAAGCTAAGGGAAAACGTGATAAGGCAGACTCATGTGTGGAATGCTCAGACCTTGAGTCCTTTGCACAAACATTTTTCTGTTTGCTAAAACAAAGCATGCTATTACATGGTTTTGTAAAGCTTACTTCTCAGACATGAATTAGTACAAGGGAACGAAGAGAACATTCGTCTTCCACATTCCCCCCTTTTTTAGCAAACAAAAATATTTGATCAGGGAGAGTTGAGTAGGAAAGGGTAGGAGAGGAGGATGGAGTGGAGTGGGCGGAGGAGTGTGGGGTGGATGTGCTGATCTGAAGCATTTTTTCTTTGTGTAAAAAATAAGCCTTTGCCATCGAGGCAGTAAAATACTTGGATACAATGTATCTTATCAAGGGAACAATACAGCAAGCTACAAGCAGGAGAACAATTAAAGCAACCGTAAGAGAGATGAAAACTGATTTAAGCCATTGGCCCCAGGACCCAAAAGTGGACATAAACCATTTGTCCCAAGGATTAGAAATGCCAGAATTAGTAGCTAGTTCATGTCAAATCAGCTAAAGCACGGGTGATTGATCCATCAGGAGCTGTATTATTAGGGATATAGGTACAGCATGCATCACCAAACATAGCACAAACGCCTCCTTTCTCAGCCAAGAGCATATCTAAAGCCAATCGATTTTGCCAGGTCATGAGGGATGTTTTATCAAGTTGCTCATGGATACCTTCAACAGCTTCTTTAGTAAAATTTAAGAATCTTTGTTGATTATAATAGAGGTAATTAATCCAATCTACATTTTTGTTTATAGTAACCTGAGGAAAAATAGACTCAAATTCGGCAGCAACTTGGTCCCTTGCCTTGAACTTATCAGGGACTCCACGAGGGACTCGAATGGAATCAAAATACACCCCAGGGCCATGTAGGGAAAACTGGGAAGGGTCCACAGAATGGGGTTGACATGTCGGCCAAACATGGTCGACACATGGAAGGCAGTTAAAGGGAAAAGTCGGAAAGGCATAACAAATTGTATTAAAGCAGAAGTGCCAGTCCAGTCAGGTGGAAGGATGTCAAGCAATTTAGACCTATGGCACATCCACCAAATATCAGTATTCTGAGTAATCAGAAAAATTGATAATTTGGAAGCTAAAGAGGAAGAATTAATCGGAAAAGTTTGGAAACAAAAAGAGGATGGGATATTACCAACATTTGTGCCACGAGAGGAAGTAAGGTTTCTAAAAAACAGGTATAAATACCTTCATCAGGCTGGAACATCGGGGGAGTCATGGGAAGAGTAGGGGGAAAAGAAGGGAAAGTGTAATGTAATTAGAGTCGATTGGAATAGAGGAAGAGATAAAAAGGGCAAGTAGGCAAGGAAGGCCAGTAGGATCAGATATGTTAGAAAGAGGAAAAGGGACAGTGGCCAAATGTGGCCTAGCTATAGCACATGCATAGCAATCAGATTGATTCACTTGTCTAGCTGAATATCATACCCATTGCAGCCAACGGTTCTGATCCCCATACCCAATTTCAATAGAAAAAGTGGAAGAAGAGGTGGAAATATTCATGACCTTGACAGGGGCGGGTTTGGACCAGGGGTAGGAGAGAGGGTGTGTGTGTGGGGAAATGGGAGGTGTTAGTAACAGGGTTCTCAACCTTAATTTGAAATCTCCCTAGAGGATCTATTCCAGATACACATGCCCCTAAAATACAGGTTCCTGAATCATGTAAAGAAGGGTTCTTCAGAGTAATGATCAAAGGGTTACAATGGTATTCGGCACATTCATGAGGGGCATGTCCTTTTATAATAGAAGAACGATATTTCAGACCATACTTCTGGGCCTTATAGGGTTAATAAACCCCAGTCATCAGTTCCAGTATTAGCCAAAACCCAGTCCCACATGTCACAGTTACTTCCGAATCCAGAGTTTGTAACAGTTACACACACATATTTGTCAGACCAGTTCCACTGGATTTGTCGATCAGTCCCACAGTCAATAATAGAACAGAAATCCACCTGAACTGATGTGGTGATTCCGAAAGGAAAAGTCAAGGTGACCAGAGCAGTCGACAAGGGGATGGAAAGACATAGTAGGACCACAATCAAGGGTGCCATCTTTTGCAATGTGAGATGTGAATCCAAGCAGGCAGTCCCTCAACTTTAACAGCATGTGGTGTCTACAGCAGAACTTGGAACGGTCCTCTCCACCGAGGGTGATGCCAATGTTTCCTTCGAGTATCTCTAGCCAGAATCCAGGTTCCTAATGGAATCGGGGAGTCCTTTGATGGAGGACTAGTTCTCCAGGCCTGATTCACCTGCTCGTGGACTTCCTTCAGAGAAGCTCGGAGACCTGTAAGACTGGAAAGAAGATCATTGTCCACAGTATGCAGTGTAACATTACCTATGACCATGCCGACTGGCATGGTCCATCCGGTCAGAATTTCGAATGGCGACAGCCCTAACTGCCAATGTGTTCTTCCCCTTAATCCCATCAAGGCCAGAGGCAGAGCATCAGGCCAAGTTAAATTTGTTTGCTCACAGATTTTAGCCAATTTAGATTGCAAGGTACCATTGCATCGTTCCACAATACCTCCACTCTGGGGGTGGTATTTGCAATAATGATGCACATTTATCTGGAGCCAGGTGGTTAATTCATTTATAATGGAATTTAGTGGGTGCCATTATCAGTTTGTAATTTCTGTGGTATTCCCCATCTAGGAATGATTTCCTTTATCAAAGCTTTTGCCACAGGTTTGGCATCTGCATGTTTGGAAGGGAAAGCTTCCACCCATCGGGAGAACACATCAACAATTACTTAACAGTATCGGTACCCCTTTGATGGTGTTAATTCAATGAAGTCCATTTGAAGGTGTTCGAATGGACCCATTAGGTTAGGTGTAATGGCGGGACTTACCTGGGTGCCCTTTCCTACATTAAACTTTTGACATAATGCACAGCACCTGCAGAACTGCTCTGCATATGTAGAGAAACCTACAGCTTCCCAATATTTTTCAACATCTTGAACCATGGCGTCTTTTCCAGCATGGTCTAGGCCATGGGCGATTTTTCCATACCTGGGAAAGAAGCTTTTGGGAGGAAAGGTTTGTTAGTTTGCTTATGGGTCCAGACTCCATCAGAGAGGGACCCTTCTTTGGACCATTTTCTCTTCTCTGTGTCCGTGGCTGCATTCTGTAAAGAAATAATTTGATTATCAGTGTCCTGGTCATTTCTCTGTTGGAATAAAAAGATTGGTGTGTTATTATACGCAGCCCGTTTAGCAAAATGATCAGCTAATTTGTCTCCTTTGCTGACAGGATCCTGTTTTCCTATGTGAGCTTGACATTTAAACGATCGCTAGCTTTGATGGTTTGTTATGGCCTCTAAGAGGGATTCTTTTAGTTTTTATGTTGAATGGGCTTGCCAGTACTGGTCTTGAATCCCTGAGTTTCCATAATGCCCCATGATCATGGCAGACTCCAAAAGCATATCTAGAATCAGTATAGATAGTTACAATTTTTCCCTCTGACAACTGACAAGCTCGGGTGAGAGCTATCAACTCAGCTGCCTGCGCTTAAACTTGAAGAAATTCGGTTTGCTTCCAGCAGGTGGTCACCTTTGACCACTGCATAGCTGGTTGAAGGTGTTCCATTTTCCAATCATAAAGAACATCCATCCACAAAAATTATCTCTCCTGTTCCTAAGGGTGTTTCCTGTAGGTCTGGTCTAGGTTTTATAACCTTAGTTATTTTATCATGACAGTTGTGTCCCCTTGATTTTCAGTTGTAAGCAATGTAGCTGGATTTAAGGTGGAGCACCTTTCTATGGTAACGTTTGACAATGTACAGAGTATATTTTGGTAGTGTATTTCCCTAGCAGTAGTGAGATGTGAGGTTTTAGCCTGTACTAAAATGGAGTGACGGCGTGAGACACTTTTACCACTAGGGGGCTCATGAGCACTATATCTGTACTGGCTAGCACGGCCTCTGTTGTGGCTGCTACAGCTCTGAGACAGGTTGGATGTCCCACAGCCACTGGATCCAATTTTTCAAAAATAGGCTAAGCCTTTGTTTTTCTCCATGGAGTTGTGTAAAAATGCATTCATATATCCCCTTTTCGTCCACAAACAGAGTGAATGGACGAGATAGTCAACAGTCCCAACGCATGCAAACAGTAGGGCATTTTTTTTTTTAAGTTACATAGAGCCTTCCCAGCTTGATCTTTCCATGCCACCTGACCAGAAAGGGGGAGATCAGGGGTGACCGCTAAAGTTTGCAAAAGCTGTGCTCTTTCATTGAAGTTTAAAATCCATTGCCGGCAGTATCCTATAATGCCTAATACAGACACAACCTGTTGCTTTGTAACATGTCTTGGTCTAGGAAGATTTTGAATGGTGTTTATACGATCGCTAGAGAGAGAGAGCTCTTGTTTCACAAGAAATGTCATGACCTGAATATTTCACGGTTGTTTGAATTAACTGCAGTTTTGTTTTAGAAACTTTGTGGCCATTTTCTGCTAAATAATAACAATTGCTGAGTATCCGTGCACAATCTGCTTCGTAGTACTACACAACATTCCACATACTGTATCAATACACTGTCTTTTCAAAAGCCTTTTAAATTTTGAGCAAAAGCTTATCCAATACACAAGGGCTACAATATATCCCTGAGGCATAACGGTCCATGTCCAACGGCGGTTTTGGAAAGTAAAGGCAAACCAGAATTGAGAGTCGGGTGCAAAGGAATACAAAATAAGCATTAGCAAAGTCAATAACAGAGAAATAACAGGCGGACGAGGGTATCGTAGAAAGAATAGTGGAAGGATTAGTAACAATAGGTGCCCTAGGAAAAACTGCAGAATTTACGTGTCGAAGATCTTAAACAAAAACGCCATGAACCGTCAGCCTTTTAAACAGGTAAAACGGGGGAGTTGACTGGAGAGTGTTTAATTTGAATGATTGCTCCACATTTCACGAGATCGGAATGTACGGCGGAGATGCCAGCCTCTGCTGCTGGAGACAGAGGATACTGGGAGCGATGCGGGCAGAAGGAGGATTTTTGGGTAAATCACCAGTGGCTCACAGTGTGCTATCCTTCCATAATCATTTTTCCCCTGGGACCAAAGTGCATCGGGAAGTGAGGAAAGCCAAGTGGGAGAGGCGGTTTGCAATGAAAATCAGAAAGGGAAAGACGGCACAATGCACGATGTACTAAAAAATCATTTTGAAGCACAAACTTTAGTTATCAAATGATCTGAGGTATCAAAGATACCCGAAGCAACATGTAGCCAGTCCGTCCTATTGAAACATTGTTCCACCCAATCCCCAATTTCAACTCAGTGAACGGTGCTAGAATCGGCTAAAGAAAACATGGGGAACCGAACCTCCTAAATAGAAAACGCTTTGGGAATATGTGAAGTGCACTGACAGCAGCAGCTGTGTTGGATGAGAAAAAAATGCAAGGGATATGGAGGGTCTCTGGGCTATTACCTGAAGAGAGAAAAGATTCTAACCAAGGTGTGTCCACTTCAGAAGGGAAGTACTGGGCAGTGCAGTGGAGGGTGTTGGGGACTTGCAAGTGGGGAAAAGAATATAAGAGTGTAGGGCTTTAGAAGAATGGTGTGTGAGGAGATGTTCAGGGTCCAGGCTGCAAAAGAGGGCTTAGTGTGGGGAGGTTTGGCACAGGAATTTAGGAAAAGAACAGTGAAACCCTCGTTCGGTTAGAGAAATAGAGAGGGAGAGCGTAGTCATCATCCCTTCCTGAACAGATTAACAGGGCAGAGCTGATTTAACAAAGAACGGTGCATCAAAGTGGAACCACTGGAATGAAGCTGAACTCGAAGAGGTTTAGACACCAGTAAAAAATGTGGTTGTCCAGAAGCACTAAGAACAGTCAGTGTATCGTTCGAGGCAGACTAGAAAAGCAGTTTTAGTGCCATTCAGCAAAGTCAATAAAGGATCTGTGTCCCATGGCAAGTGAGCAAAGGCAACTGAAAAGAGTGGCTGGGGGGCCCTGTGAAAGGAATATCCTCAGGGTCAGGGAAGGAAGGGGGGAGGAAGCTGATGTGGGCAATTGCTGCAGAAGTGTCCCATCGTAACAGGCAAGATGTGTAGGTGCTTGATCTGAGGGGAGAGGCGGCTGAGCAGACGAAGAATTCGGATTAGGAAGTAAAAATCCACGACCTCTCCCCGGCTTTGCCCCTGTTCTCGGAAAATCCACGTCTTTCACGTCCTCTCCCCCTGCCTGAGCTCCACCTGCATAATAATTCATTTGTGCCGCGATTAACTTGGTCTGAGTGTCTGACTCTTTTTGTTTAGTCTGTCGTTCAGCATGCTCCGCGTGTCTTTTAACTTCATCAAAAGTGGCACTTTCTCATCCAAATACAGGACGTGCGTACTTTATTTTGAATATCACTTCTGAGTCCTGACAGAAAAGGAGGAACTGCTGCCTTGACACGGTCATCTGGGCTTTCTAAGCCAGAATGGTTTGTCATCAAATCCTGAATGCGGTGTGCCCATTCATCTACTGTCTCATCTTTCTTTTGTTTGGCAGCTGAAAAGGTATCAGTCGGTGCCCTTTTTATATTTTGCAGCTATTGCAGTTTTCACAGATTCCCATTTGGCAAGGAAAGGACCCTCATTATTTTGTCCACGAGGCAATGCCTCATTCCAATGCCACTGTACTCCATTATGCTGCCCATAATTGACAGTAGCCCAAATGGTCCCCAACTTTCTGCGTAGCACTTGGGTCCACTCGGCGCACTGGGTTATATATGTTGTCTAGTTGCTGCACCTGTTCCACAAACTTCAACCCACCGATTACCTTACGATCAGGCAATTCGGACACTACGTCTTTCAGCTCTTGAATATCTCAGTTACGTGTATCATTACAGTAGTGGGGTTATCGTTTCCTGGGGGCAGTGTGGGATCGTGTCGGGGGTTAGGAACCTCAATTAAAGGGCATGAAAATGTGGGTGCTAAAGGTTTTCAGGGGTCTTATCTCTGAGGGTTTTGGTTCTAGCACGTTGTGAAATGGAGGGCTTTTTGTGTAAGTTAGAAAAGCCTCTCATAGCCCCTAACAAGTGGCCGTCAGTCTCATCATCAGGATGTGTAAGTGAGGAGGGGTCACTGATATTGTTCATCAAAGAAATCATCAGTAACTGGGGCATCGGTAACCACAGGAGCCGTTGGGGCAATGAGTGAATGTGGCAGTGGAAGGGGTTGTGGGTAAAGTGTTGGGGAAGAGAGCACTGGATATAAAAGTTTTTTTTTTTATTACTCCTTCTCCTCCTTCCTTCAGACTGGGGTCCCGTATCAGCCTACACTTTCTGTAAAGCTATAAGCAGCTGTTCTTTTCCTTTCTATTCTTAAGTTCAGCAACTAAAAGCTCATTCCGTTTTGTGCCGCTTCCAACGTACGGTCTTTAATAACCAATTCCCATCTGTCATAAATATCCATCCGATAAGGACCTCCATTACAACAACCCTGTGTATTTCTGCACAGTATTTTTCTAATTCATATCTCCAGTTCCTTCCACTGGCCATCCACCTCCACTGTCCTTATTCCACCTCCTACATGTTTTTTTAATCCTGTCTTCTTTTCAATGAGCTTTCTAGGGGACCCGCCTTTCGATCCCGACAGCGCACTAGGAGCCTGGCGATCCCCCGAAAATAATCCTTCTAACGTTAGGTTTTTTAGGACTCTTGGGGGACTGTTTGACTGGCTACTGATTGTTTTTCCCATAGTGAGTGGCAGGATCTCAGCAGAAAGTGACTCAGCCCTCGATAAACCCCCGTTCCACCCGCCGTCCGCTCCTATTCCCGGATTACAGCTTCAGGTGACTTCGTGTCCGTTATTTGCATCAGCAGAATCCTACATCAATACGCCCCGTGGAGTCCAGGATATGGAGGTTTTACCCGATCCCTTCATCAGACGGTTTGTATGCGTCAATCTGCCAGGGTATTGTCTCCGTCACCTTAGCAACCCGTTGAAACAAGAGTATGACCAGACAGCAGATGAAAAACTCGACCTCCCGTTTATTTAGACACACATTCTCTAAATACGCCCTTTCACCCCCGTTCCTCAAATTATTATAGGAGCGTGCCACTCCCCTTTTCTAATCCTTTCCACAGGGGTGACTAGCTAACATTCACACTGTGCCGTTTTCCGTAGGGTCCCAAGTCACTTTCCGTGAGCCCTTAGAACACTCCTATGTATTTTCCATACAGTATGCTTTCTTATTCTTTATTTTGCATATGCTTTTTATTCCTTTTCCTTCTATATTCATATTACTTCCAGCACACCAGTCAAACTAACAGGAATCCCCCGATCTACTCACCGTGACTCCATCCACCTGCATGGAAATGCCGTCAAGTCGTGCCTCAGATCGGCTAGGAGGAGGTCAGGGACTCCCCACGCAGGAAACGCCCAAGGCAGGCCAATCCTACATTTACGAAGCTGGACCCGATCCGGCCGGAATCGGCTCCACCACGGTCCTCTGGACGATCCTGCACGAGGAGCCGTCTGCCGTCTCCTGCCCCACGCTTTGCGCCAAAACTGTGGACGAAATCTCAGACCCGACAGCAGGTGTAGTTATAAAGCAGCTTTATTTTCAGAGTCACGGTGAGAAGAGTTTCAGAAAAGCAGACAATCAAATATACATGACAGCGTCAGGGCTCTTCTGAAACCCCGTCTGTTGGGTGGGGTCCAGTTTTATACCCCTAGAATGCGTAATTTAATATCATTATAAAATGTAACAGTCAACACATTTATTATACACAAACCTTTAGCCCCTTCAACGCCCCTTGTGCAACTTGATTTCTTGGCTCCTTTTGTTATGGCGTTCAGATGTAAGCTAAGGGAAAACGTGATAAGGCAGACTCATGTGTGGAATGCTCAGACCTTGAGTCCTTTGCACAAACATTTTTCTGTTTGCTAAAACAAAGCATGCTATTACATGGTTTTGTAAAGCTCACTTCTCAGACATGAATTAGTACAAGGGAACGAAGAGAACATTCGTCTTCCACACTCACAATGTAGGTAACGTGCCTCATTCGGGACTCCATGAGCAACTGCTCATTCGACACAAAGTTAAACCAATGGTATCCAAGGATTTTCCAGAGAGACACTGTACCAAAGGAGTCCAGTCTTCGTTTGCAACCATATAGCAAGACAGGAAGCACCAGGACTCTAAAGACTTGGACCTTCATCCCTTTGCATAGATATCAGGAGTGCCACACACCCCTTTCCAGTGAACTCATGACCCCCCATGCTCTCCAAATCCATCTACTGACTTCATAGGAAGAGCCACCAGAGACATGAATGTCACTGCCAAGGAAAGTAAATCTCTCAACAAGGTTCACACTCTTTGCAAACAGACACACTGCTGATGGCTGTGCCCAAGAGGTCATTAAAGGCCTGGATCTTGGTTTTTATTCAGGACACTCACAAGCTCAGACACTCAGGCTCCTTGCTCAGTCTCTCAAGCGCCCCGATCAGAGCCTCCATTGACTCCGTGAAGATCACAGTATTGTCAGCAAAGTCAAGATCCGTGAATCTTTCTTCACCAACAGGTGCCCCACAGCCGCTGGACCCCACAATCTTGCCCAACACCCAGTCCATACAAGCATTGAGTAGAATAGGAGCAAGAACACATCCCTGATGAGCCCCAGAATCAACTGGGAAAAACGCAGAGGTCCTGCCTCCACTCTGCACAGCACTCACAGTACCAGTGTACAGGCCGGCATTGATATCCAGCAACCTCAAGGGGATCCCGCGAACCCTCAGGATTTCCCACAGGGCACCTCGATCAACTGAGTCGAACACTTTGTAAAAATCGACAAAGGCTGCAAAGAATCTCTGCCGATATTCATGTTTGCGCTCCATGAGAACCCTCAGTGCCAGGATGCGGTCGATGGTAGACTTCTTAGGCATAAAACCAGGTGGGCAAGTGATCACAGATCCTATTGAAGACGATCCTAATAAGGACCTTACTTGTCACAGAGAGCAGTGTTATCCCTCTGTAGTTGCTGCAATCCAGGCGATCACCCTTCCCTTTCCAGATAGGGACGACGCCCCATTTTCCAGTCAGTTGGGATGATACCAGTTTCCCAAATGGAAGCAAAAATTGCTTGCAATGCCAGGAGGACAGCCTTACCACCATCCAGGAGAAGTTTACCCCCAATACCACAGATCCTAGCAGCCTTTATCCCCCTGAGCTGGTTCACCACCTGTGCAATCTCAGTGAGACTGGGTGGTTCACAGCTAATTGGGTCTCTGGGTCCATGGTTCTTGAGGCTGATGAATGCGATATTACCCTATAATTATTCTTCCATGCCATAGACTTGGATTTTTTGAAAAAGCCAGCACTGTGGTCCACCTACTTATCATCATTAAATTGGCAATATCAATCAGCGATCAGCATTATGTGCTTTTTGAAGTTAAAAAAACAAAGAGGAAATTAAGCAAAAAAAAAAACACAACTTTAGCAATGGATCCAAGCCACAAATGAACAGAAACACAATTTTCTTGTAAAGCTGATGGAGATGTTGTTTTTCAGAATATAAGAAGAAGTAAACTTATTTGTAACTTTTAGGTTTTTTCATGGCAAACATTTATTTAAATTCACAGTATACTGAGGCAATACTAATTTTAAGCTTTGATGTTAATGGAGAGTTAGCAGTCCTTACTTTTCAAAGAGTCAGCTGTAAATCACCTTTGTAACATTGATAGATACTGCTTTAATACGGACTTCTTTTGCAGTGGCTTTTACACCAAAATCTTAAGGACTGTATCTAGGAGGTTTAACAGTAAGTAACTAAAGTAAAACAATAATATAATACAAAAATTGTATACAGAAATGAACTTAGTTACATAATACTTCTCATACATCTGATTAACCAATGTTACTGTAACTGAGGCCCACTGGAGTGGGAACATTTCCTAAGCCTATAAAGAAATACATACCAGCCATCAGACAATTCTGATTTTAGGCTTTGATGCCAATATATAATTGTGATTCTTTGCCATTTGAATTCAATATTAAATTAATTTAATTATTATTATAACATTACCAAATACAGCTACTAGTGCTATGTTTTGTTCTAAACTGCAACAATCTTAGTTATCTACCTCCTAGTCTGCTATAGATGCATTCTGTGGCCCATGCTTCCACTGTTTTTCTTTTTGAAAAGTGTTGTGTTGCATTGTTGAAGTATCACGCTGCCAGTGAGTTTCACATGTAGTTTTTCCTAAAGTTTTTCTCATGTGGTGTTGGGTTTGGATTTTCATTCGATATTACTGATACTGGTAAAAATATAGTACTGTTACATTTTCTGAAGTTTAGTATCAACTGAAGTGTTTTTCTAATGACATCCCCAGTCCCAAACCAGTACTGGGACCATGTTTCCATTTTAATAGTGAGGTTTAGAAAAATTAGAGTCCACTTTATTCCTTCCATTCCTCTAATGAAAAGGTTAGAATCATACTGCCCTTGTAAATAAGAGGGCAGTCCATTTTGGTAGAGTGAGGCACTCGGCACTTTACTGAGTTAGAACAGAGATCCTCTCCATGTCCTGCTTCTGACATCAACAAAATGCTGCACAGTGCCTGCCAGCACTGACCTGTTGGATTCTGGCTGACTCTCTCTTAGTAGCTTGCTATCCTTAAAAGGACTACTAGTTTTAAGGCACACAAAATTGGCGATTCTAAATTGTCCCTAGTGTGTGCTTGGTGTGCGGGTGTGTGTGTGCTCCACGGTGGGCTGGTGACTGGCCCAGGGTTTGTTTCCTGCCTTGTGCCCTATGTTGGCTGGGATTGGCTCCAGCAGACCCCTGTGACCCTGTAGTTAGAATATAGCGAGTTGGATAATGGATGGATGAATGGAAGATAGAATGTGACTTTGCAGAGTTTTTTAATAGGCATCCTTTCCATTGGTGATGTCAACCAGCTCATACCTAAGTGACTCATCAAAGGCTGATGTGACTTGTCCAGTGCTGTTGCATACTTATGTAGTTCACTTAGTATCTCATATTCACAGTACATGCTAAAATGTATACTGTACTATAAAAAAATATGTATATATGCATGCACCTGAAATCCAGATATAAAACATAAAAATATAACAAAATACACACAACTGTATATTTGCATAACCCATTAAATCATAATGGTGCTCTTTAGATCCTTGTTCCACATTTTAAAGTGTAGTCACTATTTGATAGTTTACACAAATCTAGTTGCAGGTGGGACCAAACTCAAAATAGAATAACAATGTAATTGTTTTGTCACTGTTATGAGTGTTGCTGTCATATATATATATATATATATATATATATATATATATATATATATATATATATATATATATATATATATATATATAAACACACATTATATATACAGTATATATATCTATATCTCTCTCTATATATATTGTGAACTTGGACCCAGACACAGACAGACGGACAACATAGTTTCACCCAACACACCGTTTATTTACAATATTTACAAAGTCTACCGTGCTCATAAACCCCAGTGCCTCTTGCACCAATTCCCCCAATGTCCAGGCCACACAGTCCTGTGCCTCTTTTCCTCCTGGCCGCCTCCAGTCCTCACTCCAGCTCCGTCCTCTTCCACCCGACTTCCACTAATAACTGGAGGGAGGCGGCCCCTTTTATAGGAATCCGGATGGGCTCCAGCTGCTTCCCGGCAATCTCCCGCGGACACACACCTCGTTCCTGGTGTGGCGGAAGTGCCGGGCTCCCGGGATAATAAGGCACTGGGGTGCCGCCTGGCGGTGGCCACGGCCCCTACAGGGCTGGGCTTCCAAGCCCTCTACCCGAGGCCTCCAGTATAACCAGGATGGACGCCCCCTTTCGGTCTGGAGGAGGCACAAGCCCTCCTCTCGTCCTTCTGGGCGTCCCGCCGGGGACCACAATATATACACATACATACACACACACATATATATATATATATATATATATATATATATATATATATATATATATATATATATATATATATATATATATATATATATATATATATATATATATATATATATATATATATATATATATATATATATATACAGTATCTATATATATCTATCTGTATATCTATATATCTATCTATCTCTCTATATATATACAGTGGTGTGAAAAACTATTTGCCCCTTCCTGATTTCTTATTCTTTTGCATGTTTGTCACACAAAATGTTTCTGATCATCAAACACATTTAACCATTAGTCAAATATAACACAAGTAAACACAAAATGCAGTTTTTAAATGATGGTTTTTATTATTTAGGGAGAAAAAAAATCCAAACCTACATGGCCCTTTGTGAAAAAGTAAGTACTTGCTTGTTAAAAAATAACCTAACTGTGGTGTATCACACCTGAGTTCAATTTCATTAGCCACCCCAGGCCTGATTACTGCCACACCTGTTTCAATCAAGAAATCACTTAAATAGGAGCTGTCTGACACAGAGAAGCAGACCAAAAGCACCTCAAAAGCTAGACATCATGCCAAGATCCAAAGAAATTCAGGAACAAATGAGAACAGAAGTAATTGAGATCTATCAGTCTGATAAAGGTTATAAGCCATTTCTAAAGCTTTGGGACTCCAGCGAACCACAGTGAGAGCCATTATCCACAAATGGCAAAAACATGGAACAGTGGTGAACCTTCCCAGGAGTGGCCGGCCGACCAAAATTACCCTAGAGCGCAGAGGCGACTCATCCGAGAGGTCACAAAGACCCCAGGACAGCGTCTAAGAACTGCAGGCCTCACTTGCCTCAATTAAGGTCAGTGTTCACGACTCCACCATAAGAAAGAGACTGGGCAAAAACGGCCTGCATGGCAGATTTCCAGACGCAAACCACTGTTAAGCAAAAGAACATTAGGGCTCGTCTCAATTTTGCTAAGAAACATCTCAATGATTGCCAAGACTTTTAGGAAAATACCTTGTGGACTGATGAGACAAAAGTTGAACTTTAGGAAGGCAAATGTCCCGTTACATCTGGCGTAAAAGGAACACAGCATTTCAGAAAAAGAACATCATACCAACAGTAAAATATGGTGGTGGTAGTGTGATGGTCTGGGGTTGTTTTACTGCTTCAGGACCTGGAAGACTTGCTTTGATAGATGGAACCATGAATTCTACTGTCTACCAAAAATCCTGAAGGAGAATGTCCGCCATCTTTTCGTCAACTCAAGCTGAAGCGATCTTGGGTGCTGCAACAGGACAATGACCCAAAACACACCAGCAAATCCACCTCTGAATGGCTGAAGAAAAACATAATGAAGACTTTGGGTGGCCTAGTCAAAGTCCTGACCTGAATCCAATTGAGATGCTATGGCATGACCTTAAAAAGGCGGTTCATGCTAGAAAACCCTCAAATAAAGCTGAATTACAACAATTCTGCAAAGATGAGTGGGCCAAAATTCCTCCAGAGCACTGTAAAAGACTCATTGCAAGTTATCAAACGGCTTGATTGCAGTTATTGCTGCTAAGGGTGGCCCAACCAGTTATTAGGTTCAGGGGCAATTACTTTTTCACACAGGGCCATGTAGGTTTGGATTTTTTTTTCTCCCTAAATAATAAAAACCATCATTTAAAAACTGCATGCTGGGAGAGAGAAGTGCTGGCTAGGAAGATCACGGATTCTCGGCAGCGTTTGAAGCAGATGGCAGCTCTTTAGCGAACATTCTAAACAATTAAGACACATTTACGCCAAATTTATTTACTGACAACGCAATTAATCCGGTAAGTATAACTCACTCAACCTGGAGGTAAGTGAAGAAAATTTGGAAAGTTTACAAAATTATATTGATCAAGTTTTTGAGTCTGTTGTCATGGGGCCTAAGAAAGCAGCAGCTATCACGGAAACACCTGCTACCAAGAGAAGCCGTCTTCAAGATTCCCCCGAGGCAACCTCATCTCCCCGCAAGGATATATTAGAATTATTAGATTCTATAGATAAAAGGCTTTTGGGATTTGAGGGACGACTCCACCTGCTCGAAATTCTACACCAGGAGTTCCAGAACCTCCGACAATCTCTGGAATTCAGCCAGGATCAGGTGGAGCGGCTTGCTGCTGAAAACGCGCCTCTGCGGAGACTGTGTCTTCCCTGACAGAGGGATGGACACGGATCTCCCAAGACAACAAGACCCTGAAGGAGACGGTTTTGGATCTTCAGGCCCGCAGCATGAGAGACAATCTGGTGTTCGTGAGCCTGCCGGAGCAGACGGAAGGACAACCAGAGGATTGCGAACAAACAATCAAGTATTTTCTCCAGACCCACATGAAGATACCCGAAGAAACGGTAAAAAACATCACCTTTCACCGGTACATCGCCTTGGAGCCAAGAGAGCAGACAGCAGAAGACCTCGTCCCATCGTGGCTAAATTTGAGCATTTTAAACAGAAGGATTTTGTTAAGAGCCACGGGAAAGAGCTCAAAGGGAAAAATTTTAGCGTGAATGATCAATTTCCTAAAGAAATTTTGGATCGCCAGAGTTCTGTTCCCAATACGTAAAAAATTCATCCAAGAAGGGAGCCGCGCTGTCATTTCTGTGGACAAGCTCTACGTCAACAACAGGCTGTACAAGGAGCGAGGAGTGACAGACTGGCTTTATTAGCCCAACATCAGGTCACAAGTTTATTTTTCTTATCGGGATTCACTGGGTATGAGCATGTCAGGATATAAAAAAAAGCTGCTATATCCGTGTTTAGATGATGGGATCACCTGTTCTCTCGCCACCCCACACCTCTAACACCTTTTCTTTTTACTTTTTTTCTTTTCTTAACCTTTATCACTCTTTCCTTTCCTTCTTTTACCTGCTTCTGGAACTTTACATCCGCATGACACAATCACACAACTTTCCTACACTGCGTCAGCACACACACAACGCGCGCATACAAACACTAGATTATAATTATTACATTTTATCATACAACCACAAACACTTTTGGTTCTGTCTGATTATTATTATTATTATTGTCTGATTATTATCAGCTTTAGTATTATTATCAGAATTATTATTATTATTATCAGCATTAGTATTATCATCAGCATTATTATTATTATTATTTTCAGCATTCATATTATTATTATCATCAGCATTAATAATATTATTATTGTTATTAGCATTATTATGCATATATTTTTATTTACTTATTTATTGCTTTATTTTTATTTATATATATATATATATATATATATATTTTTTCTTTCTTTTTTCTTCAGATTAAATTATACATTTATTTACTTAACTAACTCACATGAAGGCACCATACATTAGCTAATCACACACACAACTATGGGTACACTAAGGTTTGTCAGTTGGAATGTTCATGGAACTGGCTCTAGAGAGAAGAGATTAAAGATTTTTGATCAGCTTAAAAGACTGCAGGCAGATGTTGTCTTATTACAAGAGACTCATAGGTCTGCCACAGTTGCAGATGAACTTAAAACATCTGAGTTTCCCACACTGTTCTCTGCCGCCTATAACTCTAGACAAAGAGGTGTAGCTATTTTAATACACAAAAATACAAATTTCAAAGTATTGGACACAGTCTCAGATCCAGATGGTAGATTTATAATACTAAAACTATCTATACAAAATCAAAGCTTATGTATTGTTAGCATATACTGTCCAAACATAGATAACCCGCATTCTTTCATAATTTTTCTCTGTACTCTCCGAACACTTGGACTGTCCACTTATACTTGCGGAGATTTTAATTTTGGATGGATCATTCTTCAGACAGGCTCAGTACAGCTGGGACTCAGCGCAGTTGGCATTCCACTAATATAGTCAAACAGTATATGAGTGATTATGGGCTTTGTGATGCATGGCGATCTTTTTATCCCAGCCGTAGAGAGTATACTTTTTTCTCACATGTTCATCACTCTCACTCACGTTTGGACTATTTTCTAGTCAGCAGCTCATTATTGGCTGACATTTCAGACACTGAGATACACCCTATAGTTGTCAGCGATCATGCTCCAGTTTCTTTAACTCTGTTAAATAAGAAAACAATCCCATCAGGTAAAACTGGAGGTTTAATACGTCACTGCTTAAAGATGAAGGTTTTGTGGAATATTATAAAAAAGAGTGGGCTTTATATTTAGAACACAATGACATTCCTGGAACATCAGCATCTGTTCTCTGGGAGGCAGGGAAAGCAGTGATGAGAGGTAAAATAATTTCCTTCTCATCACATAAGAAAAAAATAGAAAACAAACGTATTCAGGAATTAGAAGAAATCATTAAGTCTCTAGAGGCATCCCCAGAAGAAGAATTACAAAACAAATTGCGTAAAAGTAAACTAGAACTTAAAGGAATTATTGACAAAAAACACAATTTTAGCACAAAGACTACGAATAGAAAACTTTGAACACGGTAATAAATCAGGCAAGTTTTAGCCAACCAGTTAAAAATAAACAAAGAGAAAACTGCCATATCTGCTGTTAAAGACTCAACTGGGAATATAGTATATGACCCTGAAAGAATAAACAACACTTTCAGAGATTTTTACAAAACCTTGTACTCACCACAGATTAACCCATCAGATAATGAGATCAATGAGTTTCTAGACAGGATAATACTTCCTAAATTATCAGATAGCCAAGCTACAGTCCTGGACTCGCCATTAACATCAGATGAGCTTCAGGAAGCTCTTAACTCCATGCCTAATAGGAAGGCTCCAGGTCCAGATGGGTTTCCAGCAGAGTTCTACAAAGAATTCTGGATCATTCTGGCCAACATTCTTCAGAATGATGTGTGAAATACAAGAAAATGGTAGACTACAGCCAAACATGAATTCAGCCAACATTAGTCTCCTGTTAAAACCAGGCAAAGATCCTATATTTCCTACCAGCTATGCCCAATTTCTCTTATTAATGTTGACCTGAAAATAATTTGTAAAGCCCTTGCAAAAAGATTAGAGAAGGTAACCCCTTTCATAATACATCCAGACCAAACTGGTTTCATTAAGGGGAGACATTCATCCACAAATTCACGTAGATTACTCAACTTAATAGACTTTTCTTATAGCAGAAACATGGAAACCAGTATATTATCTCTCGATGCAGAAAAGGCTTTTGATAGAGTTAACTGGAAGTTCTTATTTGCAACTTTACATAAATTTGGTTTTGGAAACTTCTTCATAAACTGGTTAAAAATTTTATACAGTTCACCAACAGCATGCGTCAGGACAAATGACCAAACATCAGATAGCTTCTGTCTTCAGAGGGGGACCAGGCAGGGATGCCCTCTCCCCTCGCTATTTGCTATCTTTATTGAACCACTAGCAGCAGCAATCAGGCAAACTACAGTTATTAAAGGCATAAAGTGTAAGAACATAGAACATAAAATCAGTCTTTATGCAGATGACGTGTTACTTTATCTTCAGAATTCTCAATCCTCTCTCTCCCAGGCAATTGAACTAATAAACTCCTTTTCAAGAGTTTCAGATTATTCAATAAACTGGTTAAAATCCACAGTTCTTCCAATTAATTTCTCTTTTGTCAATTCCCTTAATACACAATTGGAATCAGGGAATATTACATACCTGGGCATTCATGTGTCTCCCAGGCTGGCAGATCTAACTAAACTAAACTACATCCCACTATTAAAGAAAGTGGAAGATGATCTTGCTAGATGGAAATCCTTACCGATATCACTTATGGGGAGGGTTGCCACAATTAAAATGATGGTTTTACCAAGAATCAATTACTTATTTTCTATGATCCCAAACAAGCCATCATCTGATTGGTTTAGATCCCTGGACTCCTCCATCACTAAATTCCTTTGGAAGGATAAACCTCCACGAATTAGCTTAAAAACACTACAGAAGACCAAAGATAGAGGAGGGTTGGATCTACCCAACTTCTATCATTATTTCTTAACCAACAGGCTCCAATATATACCAAGATGGTTGCAACATAACCCGCTGGATGAGTCCTGGTTAGATGTAGAACAGACACTTTGCAATACTATAGAGCTTTCGGACCTACCGTTTATTAGCTCAAAAATAAGAAAGCATGAAAGCTTTAAAAGTATTAATATCAGTACCTCACTGACAGCATGGTGGGAATATCTAAAAATGACGGAGTCTTCACTAATTCCATGCAGACGCACACCCATCTGGAATAATCCTGACATATTGCAAAACAATAAAATGATGAACCTCCCATACTGGAAAAGTAAAGGAATTCTATACATGGAACACATAGTTGAAGGATTGGATTTCATTCCATTTAACAGAATAGTCTCCCAATTTGGGATAGACAAGAATAGATTTTAGAATATCTCCAAATTAAATCAGTAGTTAAAGAAAAATTTAAGCTTAAAGTAGAATTACAAACACCATCAAGGGTATTAGACTTCTGTAATCTCAAACACCCCAAATTACTGTCTAAAGTATATAAAACATTGACCAAAATAGATGATACAATAGCAATTCCTATAGGCAAATGGGAGGAGGATCTATTAGTTAGCTTTGATCAGACTTTCTGGTCCCAAACCTGTTTAAAAACTTTTAAAACGATCAGAAACCCCAATTTACAACTAATTCAATACAAAATTCTACACAGAGTACACTATACAGGTCATCGGATGTTCAGGATGGGATTTGTGCCATCTGACACCTGCACACACTGCACAGACAACATTCCTGACAGTTATATCCACGCACTGTGGTCATGTCCACCTGTTCAGGATTCTGGTATAGAGTATGTGAAGACCTGTCAAAGTGTCTGAAATGTGATATCCCAACTTCCCCCTCATTTTGCTTGCTGGGGAACCTAGAGGATGTCCCGATTGAAACAAATTTGGTTCACGTGGTTCTCACTGCCATATGCATCGCTAAGAAAACTATCCTCATAAACTGGAAAAACAAAGATAATCTTTGCATTAACCAGTATAGAAATCTTTTATTGGATCATATTACACTTGAGACAGCCTCTGCCTCCACTTCAAATCAATCTCTCTGGGCTCCTTTGATCGGTTCCATCACATAGCGATGATGGAGGGTCATTGATATGGTCCTGCGGGATGCTGTGGTTGATGTGGTGGAGAGTCTGAGCTTGGAGTATCTGGAGGATCCCTGGGGTGGGTTCACTAGGGGGGTCTTGGGCTGGGGGCTGCTGCCCGACTCTGGTGGTGCTTGGGTTACCTCCGGGGTGGGCTTCTGGTGGTTGTGTGTAGGGCCTTAGGGGGTCTTGGCGGTGGCTGTGGGTCGCTGCCTAGTGACTGCAATGCCCCTGGGTTGGTCTGGGGGTGGGCCTGGTGGCTTAGGGGATGGGGGCGGCCGTCCCTGGATGGGGATATGGGTGGGGCCTTGGGGATTGGGTCCTGGCATATACGCTGCGGGAAGAGGGCGGAACGTGCGGCAGTTCCACCATGGGGAGGGATGTCCGGGAGGGAGGATCCAGCTTTATCCTGGGTGTCTTATGTCTTACTTAATCTGAATGTTGAGTAAATGTGGGGATGGGAGTAAATATTCTGCTGGGGTGGTGTGGGTTGGTGGCCTCAGACTCCGTGGGGCTCTGTGATGCTGCTGCTTCGGGCCATGGCTAGATAGGCTGGGGCCTCCGTGCCCGGGTGGATTTTGGGAACGGAGGTGCCTATTGGGGCCAGTAGGGGAGCTGGCTCCCTGGAGGGCTCAGGCCCCTCAGCCGTTCCTCCCCATCCTCAGACATTTCCCTCCTCCTGCTCCTTCACATCATCACACAAACATGCACATAGGGCCTTGGGGTGTGGGTAAGTCAGGGGTGCGGTATGGATCCCGTTTCCAGTCCTGTGGCAGCCTACACCCCAATTTTATTTGCACATTAAACACTTCCACAAAAACATTCCACACAAATGCACACTTAGGGCCTTGGGAGTGGGCACACTCAACGGCATCCGGTGGGGAAATTTCAGCCTCACTCCGAGTGCGGTGTCCACTTCCAATTTTAAACTGCACCTAGTCACGGAGAGTTTTGGGGGAGGTGGGGCTGTGTGTTGGCATCAGCTGGTGTAGGCCACATGGTGCCGGCACTGCCTGCCCCCAACCACAAAATGCACCTTATCAGCACACACCAACACTACATTAGAGCAGGCGGAGGGAGACTAGAGGTCTTATACACCTCTGTTCTCAGTTAGCTGCCGGGGCTGGAGGCTAGGAGTGGGAGCTGGCCGTCTGCCTGTGGTCTGGAGTGGTGGGTTGCTTTGCTCTACGTTGGAGGGGTGCCTGCTCACTATTACCCCTGCGGAACGGGCTAACTCTGACGTCCAGGAATGGCTGTACCTCAGGTACGGCAGCACGGGACCAGAGTTAGGTAGGGTGTGTGGGGAGTGTGAATGGGTGTCTGGCGTACATCCTTGTAAGTCTTGGGTTGTATGTGTATGTGAGAGCATGAGGGAGGGAGTGTATGACTGTGTTTGTGTGTGACTGTATATGTCAGGTGGGGTTTTGGACTCCTCCCTCTCCTGGGACATCTGGCAATACTACAACATCTTTGCCTACCCTCCCCTGCCTTAAGCATCTGTCTGGTCGCTCCCGGTGGCTGCCTGGTGGGATCTGGTTCCCTGGGCTCTGTTGGATCCTCGGCGGGTGGGTGCCCTGGGTCCCGGGCTGCTGGGTTCCGGGCCCGGCCGACTCGGGAGAGCGGCTGCGGCGGGCCTGAGGGCTTGCCGTTGATATCTCCCGGGACTCTGCCGGCTGCTGGTTGTGACCCCGGGTGATCCTCTCGCCTCTCGGTGGGGGTTGGGGCTTCTCTGGTGACGGCCTCCCTGGGGTCTCCAGCTCTGGGGTGACCTCTGGATCTCTGGGCTTGGAACTCCCTCCATCTTCCCGACGTTTTGGGGGCAGGTCTGTGGCCCTTCACACTCACTATTGGATGCTCCTATAGAGAAACCTTACACATACAAGCGTGCGCACACACACAGGTGCTCACATGGTGATTTCATAAGTATGACTTGGACATCTTCAGCACATGATCTAAGGTTGTGGTGGCCTAAATGCCTCAGTAATAATTACTGTATGATTGTCAGCAAACATTTTTACTTTTATATATCTTCATGTAGCTGATGCAGCAATGTTTTTGTCTTGTGTTTGTTTCCCCCTCTCTTTCTGCAGGTCTAGAAGCGGATTCTGGTTCATTTATTGTTTATTCTATACGAAACCCCCTCCCCTTTACCTCCATCTCTTCCTTCTCTCTCTTCTTTTCTTTCACTTTTGTCTCCGTGTCCGGTTCAATCTTAAAACATCTAAAAATATTTTTAATAAAGTTTTGGTATCAGGCGTGACGTCAGCAGAAGCTGTAACGCTCCACCTGAGAGAAAAACTGTAAGGCTAGTCGCCAGCATTCAGACATCAATTCTGATTGCTTCACAGCCGAACAGGACACGGTAAAAAAAAAACTGCATTTTGTGTTTACTTGTGTTATATTTGACTAATGGTTAAATGTGTTTGATGATCAGAAACATTTTGTGTGACAAACATGAAAAGAATAAGAAATCAGGAAGGGGCAAACAGTTTTCACACCACTGTATATATATATATATATATAAAAAACATACACACACACATTATATATCTATCTATCTATCTATCTATCTATCTATCTATCTATCTATCTATCTATCTATCTATCTATCTATATATATATATATATATATTTCAAAATACCTGCGCTTCGCAGCGGCGAAGTACTGCCTTAAAAGTTAAACCTTTTTAAACAGAGGGAAAATATACCAATAATTATTTGTTAAGGATCTCTTTGTATACCACATTGTGAGTTCGGCCCTCCAGTTGTAATATAACCAAGCTGTGTACTGAGCTTACTCTTAAGCATGCAAGTACAGTTGGCCATGTGAACAGTAATCTTGTTTCAAATCTCACAGCTTGGATTGCTGCTGTCATAATCGGTTTGAGTTTCATGGTTTGTTTCAATTACGACAGTATTTGTAGGACTTGTGTTGAAGTGACATTCGGCATCTGTCAAGCATTGTAAGTATAGAACCGGTTTCATCGATAACTTCACATCCAGCTTTTGAGAGTTTAAACATTCATAAACATCAAAGTGACCACTACTGAAATTGTCACCTGTGAATCTAAGAAGTTTAAGAGGCATTGGCGGTTGTCCAAAGGTGTAAAATATTTGGCCATTTCGGTACACTTGAAAGTGACAACCGAACAATTCAGCAGCAGCCATCAACTCACATGCAGATGCATAGGTGAAGGGCTTAAGCATTTCACTCTTATAGTGCTCCTGTGACCTGTCCCAGTCATTCAATACATAAGACACAATGTTTCTCCAGATATCAAGAGTGAGCCTGATATGGCTGTGCAATATGTAACAAAGAGAATGGAAAAGATAGGTGCCATCTGCGGGCATGGAAACCACTCGGTAAGTGACAGCTCTTTGATCGATGGTGATCACCTTGATAGACATGTTAATGCGGGTACGGTTGGAATAATAAAGGAAAATGGTACCTGAACAATGTAAAATAAGTCTAAATACCTACACAATAACTATAATCGTAATAAATGAACAATAAAACAGCGGAGAAGCCGTGGATTAAATAAAAAGGCTGCAGTTATCAGCAGGGAGACGTGAATCCCGTGGCAAAGCAAGGAAGGGAATGTAGAGACTGGAGCGACAGACGACCTTATATAGGCAGGCAGCCAACAACGTGGGAGGCGTTGGAATGGGGGACCCAATGCCGCCTCACACGGTGACTGAGCTGCAGGCTATGAACGTATATAAGTATGTACGTAAGTATGTACGTAAGTAGGATTCAGTTAGCGTTGGGAACCCGCGTACCAAATTTCTTGAAGATGGGCCCATAAGTAACAAAGACTGTTGAAAAGTTCATCATACCACATACCGCATCATACCACCGAAATAAGTACCAAATTTCAGCCTTCTACCTACACGGGAATTTGGAGAATTAGTGATGTTGGAAAGTTCAATATGGCAGCTGACAGTGGCGTCATACCACCGAAATAAGTACGTACATTGATTTCGGTTAGCACAGGGAAGCCGCCTACCAAATTTCGTGAAGATGGGGCCATAAATAAGAAAGTTCAACATGGCGGACGTTGTTGACCGTTATGACCGTTACTCGTAGAATTTCGAAATGAACCCTGCTTAACTTTGTAAGTAAGCTGTAAGGAATAAGCCTGCCAAATTTCAGCCTTCTACCTACACGGGAAGGTAGAGAATTAGTGACGTTTGGAAAATTCAATATGTCGGCCGACAGTGGTGTCATACCACCGAAATAAAATGCACATCGGTTTTGGTTAGCGTAGGGAAGCCACCTACCAAATTACGTGAAGATGGGGTCAGCCTTCTACCTACACGGGAAGTTGGAAAATTAGTGATGTTGGAAAGTTCAATATGGCGGCCGACAGTGGCGTTATACGATCGAAATATGTATGTACATCGGTTTTGGTTAGCGCAGGGAAGTTGCCTACCAAATTTTGTGAAGATGGGGCCATAAATAAGAAAGTTCAACATGGCGGACATTGTTGACCGTTATCTACCGTTATGACCGTTACGTGTAGAATTTCGAAATGAAACCTGCTTAACTTTTGTAAGTAAGTTGTTAGGAATAAGCTTGCCAAATTTCAGCCTTATGCCTACACGGGAAGTTGGAGAATTAGTGATGAGTCAGTGAGTCAGTGAGTAAGTGAGTGAGTGAGTGAGTGAATGACTGAGTGAGTGAGTTAGTGAGGGCTTTGCCTTTTATTAGTATAGATAGACGTCTGCTCAGTTATGCCGCCCATGTAATGTAGTGCCTGTTCATATAAGGCTGTCCGTCAGCGGCAATCCAATAGAAACACTGCCACTAAATATTCACGGGTGAAGGACTTTGCTTATGCAGACGAAGATGTGATGGTCAGGGTGGTGTTTGGCACAAACTCAGCGAAACTGCGAGAGAAACTTTTAAGTGCCGGGTCTTAGCTAACATTAAATACAGCCATGGACATCGCATGAGATGGCACCAGCACAGCTGGGAACCTTTGATGCATGTACACCGAGCGGCTCACTTGAACTGACGCAGTGTACAGACAAAAAGCAACAGTTCCAAAGAGTGCTAAACAAGAACCGAATTATGCTGTTCCTGTTTGAAGTTGATAACTAAAACTGTTCATTCTGAAGCCTTTTTTCGGGTGCAGGACACTAACTCACATGTCACAATATACTGTATGTATATAGTTGGAGACAGGGGCTGCCACAGAGCCCCAAACATCAGACACAACTGACTTGCACATAGTCACAGGTTCAAATTAAGGATATTTATTTACAACCCAACAATCAAAATGAATGATGATTTCTCTCCTTTCTCTCTTCTTCTCCTCCACTCCTCTTACACCCTCAAGTGTTGCCCTCAACATCTCAACTTCGACTTACTGAATAAGGTTGAGCAGCTCTTTTTATCTTGGACCCGGGAATACTTCCAGTGCCAGGTCATAGCCCGATTGAAGTACTTCTGGGTCAGTCAGAAGTTCCCTAAAGCAGGGAGTGTAACTCCCTGTAGCACCCTCTGGTGGCACCCACAGATCCCAGCTGGGTTGCCTCACTGCACAACAAGTTCCTAGATTCCTTGCATGTATCATAATGGGTCCCAAAGCCCAGGAATGCTGACATCTAGTGGGTTGGTGAGGCATATAGATTTGAAGTTAATCCTCCCCTCCATTGTTCTGTCACATTGGCCTCCTGGTTGGTTAATGGAATGGAACCATTCCCAGCCAGGATGCCCACCCATGCATGCGGCCCTTTACTATATATAATCGAGTTATTCATTAATGGAAAAAATGAAAACAAATTATTATTAATATTATTACCACATCCTTACATTTTGCCATTTTGTGAAATTGCATTATCCATTGCATTATAAATTTTATCTTGGCAGTAGTGCAGTGTTGCATATGAACGTCTTTTTTTTTCATTTAGGATCACAAATTCTGATGGTCGCTGTTTTAATCTCCTTACTTCAGAAACATTCACTCCTGGGATATATAAAATTCGTTTTGAAACTGGAGATTACTGGAGTAAATTGGGAGAGGTCAGTTTTTACCCATATGTGGAGGTGAGAAACAATTTTTATACTTTCACTTAATTAATAATTTGTGATAGATACTTCCTGTGTCCCAACCACTCAGAAAATAATGTATTTCTTTCTTCATATCATTGCTATATTGTAATTGTAATAAGTGGGTTTGAAAATATATGGATGGATAACCAGACAGAAATGGCACAATTATTTTTTTATTTTTCATTGATACAGAAAATCTCTTGACACAGGTTTAGCTTTCATAAAAAGTTTCTTCTGACTTCAGCAGTATATAAGAAATTTGTTTAAACAATCTTTAGGTCATCCTGTGTTAGGTTACATAATAATGCTTGATACTTCATTCCAAGTCTGGGAATGCCTGCTTATCCTGCTTACAACAGTTACACAAAATGCAATATAATAAAAAAGCTTAATAGATTAAAATTGTTACATAAAGATTTTCAGTTATGGCATTTCCCCATGGTCAGTATTTTGGATATGTTTTGGATATGTATCACCCATAGTGATTAAGCAATATTTTTAAATCCTACAACAAATTTTTATCACATATTATTGTGACACTACTGAATTCAATTTATTTTTGTGTTTTGTTTTTGCTGAGTGCAGGCACAGAGCACTGTGACAAGTTCTCTGGTAAAATGCAAGTATAAATTTTACAGATAAATGCAGAATTATTATACATAAGGAAATAAATTTGTTAAAGCTCACAGAAAATAAATCAGAAACTGATTAACTTACATAGAACCCAACAATATCTGTCCATTAATTGCTGAACAATGGCTGGTTGACAAGAATGGAAAACAAAAACTCCAGTCAGAAGTATCCATGGAGAAAATAAACCACTCGCGTATCCACGATAAGTTGAAAGAGAGATCATGAACGACAAAGTCACACACGTTCACAGGTTCTGTAGGCCTAGTACAGATCGTTGCCCAACCCCCCTGTGCCTTCCAAGTAGGCCAATCTGATAACAGAATGTTCCATCTGTTTATTGCAATGCTTTCAATAACTGAGTTGAATTTTGTATGGAACATTTGAACATTCTAGACAAGAATGGGCCATTCAGCCCAACAAATCTTGCTAAACATATCCCTTAATTCTTCCAAAATAACATCAAGTCTAGTTTTGAAGGCCTTTAAGGGTCTTGCTACTCATCCCATATATCTATGGTTGTTTGTGTGATGATGGGCAGGAGAATACCTTGGCAGTAGAGCAACAGCACCAAGAGACACCTCAAGATAAAGATAAGAGAAACAGGACAAATGATGGTTAGTTATGGTTTATATACAGTATATTGTATTTCTTATATTCTTTGCACATGACAAAGATGAAGTATGCATAGCTAATAAGCAGCTCTAATCAGAGTATGATTAACTAAAGTAGTCAGTCTTCAGACTGAATTTAAAAGCTGAGACTAAAGAAGCATCTGTTATATAAGCAGGTAAATAATTCCACTGCTTTGAAGCCCTGTTACTAAAAGCTCAGTGTCTCATTGTTATTATTATCCTTGGAATCTTACGTAGCTGAGCACATTGAGGTCTTAATGCACATTCTGTTTGGCAAGTAATGGTAAGTTCAGATAGGCAAACAGGGCATTTGCCATTTAAGGCATTGTATATTGAAATGAAGATTTTGAAATTAGCCTTATGCCTACCTGGGAGCTAGTGTAAAAATTTGAGAACCAGAGTTAAGTATTTGTACTTTCTGATTCTTGCTGCAGTATTTTCAACCAATTGAACAGCCAGTGAATAACACATTGCTACAGTTCATTTTACTAGAAATAAATGCATGAATTCCAATGAAGTGAGTTAAAAACTGGCATAATATTGTGGCCAGCATCATTCTCTCCATTAAAAAAAACTAATTCTCATCTAATCATTCCTTTAACTTACTGATAAAATTAATTATGGATACCATCACAACTGGTGGCGCAGTTGTAGCGCTGCTGCTTCACAGTAAGGAGACCTGAGTTCGCTTCCCAGGTCCTCCCTGCGTGGAGTTTGCAAGTTTTCCCTGAGTCTGCATGGGTTTCCTCCAGGTGCTCTGGTTTTTTCCCACAGTTCAAAGACATGTAGGTTAGGTGCATTGGCGATCCTAAATTGTCCCTAATGTGTGCTTAGCGTGTGGGTGTGTGTGCGCCCTGTGTTGGCTGGGATTGGCTTCAGCAGACCCCGTGACTCTGTGTTAGGATATAGTAAGTGGGATAATGGATGGATCAGTGGACTGAAAGGTATAGTTGGGTGTTGTATGCATACAAGTGAAAATTAAACTTATGTTATGGTAGTTTGCAATGGAAAGTGAAAATAATAAATGTCAGAGTACTGAGCCCTGTGGGACATATTAAAATTCTAAACAAAATAACAGCACATTTCAGTATGTACTGAAATTTATTTGATAAATATGAGCTAAATCCCGGAAGTATGGAAGGTCAAAAATCAAATGCTATCCAACATGTTGACTATGTTGAAATACAAAACATATGCATGTGGGACATTAGATTTTTGGCATGGTTGTATTGTGTCATAATTAAAAACATATGAACCAAATTGTAGCTGCGTTTTTTCCAAAATTACCGAAGTTCAGCAGCTCTAGCATAAAAATTAGATTCAACAAAAACCTGACACTCTGAAATGATTCCACAGACAAAATATCTTTGTTCTTAAAAGTTTTAGTTCAAATTCAAACTAAAACAGCTCACACAAAAAAGAAAAAATTGAAATAACAAAAAAATGAAAATGTTATTGTTAAGAAAAGTTATGTTCATAGCTTACATCTTGTTTCATTTCTTTAAGTTTGCTTATTCAGTTAAATCATTTCCAAACATTTCTGAACCATTTTAAAACAGTCAGAAAACTGTGTGCCTATCCCATTTCTAAACAACTGACACAATTAACACACTGTATCTCAGTTATAGCAAGAGGTTCTATCTCTTACTAACTTACAGGGAGAGAAGACTATACCATTGTCTCTATCTATAAAAGAAATGTATCCATCCATCCACTATCCAGAAATTTATATTCTATTCAAATTAAGCAAACACTAAGCTTTAACTTTCTAAGATTGGCTCTTACATTTCTGGCCCCTAATTGGCTATGCAGAAGCAGAGACAATTACTTTACTCTACTTCAATATGAGCCAATTAACTTACTTTTACATTAACTATTGTATTCAAATCATTAGCAATAACACTACAAAGAAACATTTAAAAAAATTCTTATTTCAAACATTGACTGTTTCTTGAAGCAGGCACAGTTTATTCACGTGTCTGTCCAGTGTGCTGGTTTTGGTCTGCACACAAACGCTTCTGACTGCACATTTGACATCTGGCATTGTCTTGATGACTCGACCCATTACCCAGGAACTGCCTTGTGTAGCTTTATCTACAATTAAAACAACGTCCCCTGGTTCCAAATTTCTTCTTGGTGCAAGCCATTTTTGACGTTCTTGAAGTATTGGCAAATACTCTTTAATCCATCTTTTCCAAAACAAATCAGCCATGTATAGAAATTGCTTCCAGCATCTTCGAATGTATTGTTCATTTTTAGAAAAGAGTTCAGGAGGCATATCAGGTTGTATCTTCATTAATAGCAAGTGATTGGGTGTGAGTGGCTACAAATCCTTTGGTTCATCTGGTGTCTTTGTGAGAGGTCTGTTATTGATAATCGATTCCACTTCTCACATCATTGTTTGAAGACTTTCATCATTAAGTGTTTGTTGGTTTAGTGTTGAGTTTAAAATCTTTCTAATGCTTCTGATTTGTCTTTCCTACAGTCCACTTTGATGAGAGGCTGATGGTGAATTGAAAATCCATTTGATTTCTTTTTGCATCATAACATTGCTGATTTTTTCTTGCTCCACATTTTTAATTGCTTCTCACAGCTCTCTTTCTGCTCAAACGAAGTTTGTTCCAATGTCTGAGTGCATGATTTTAACTTGTCCTCTTCTGCCTCTGCACATAAATCGGCTTATGGCTTGGATACAAGAACCAGTGTCTAAGCTACGTGCAATCTTTATATGCGCAGCTCTGGTTGTTAAAAAATTGAACATTACTCCATACCTCTTGACCAGACTTTGTCCTCTTTTAACTTGAAAGGGACCAAAATAATCAACTCCAACATGAGTGGCGTAACTGTGCTAGCACCAAGGTTATTATAGTTAATGAAAACTAAAATCAAAACTGAAATTATTATTAAAAAAACATTTTCATAAACTGAAATAAAATAATTAACAAAACTGAAATAAAAAACTAAAACTAAATGAAACTATTAACGTAGCTGACTAACTGAAATAAACTAATAATTTACCAAAATATTTTTAGTTTTTGTTTTTGAATGAATATTCTTGCCATTAGTCTTTAACCCTTGTAAGTTTTAACTCTAAAACAGGAAGTCATCCACCACAAGCCGTCTACACATATTCATCCAATGAACGGCAGCTGGTGATTGAGGGCAGGTGTTCACATAGCATTTGCAATGACAGAGCAAGCAGAATATGGGTGCGTAAAGCATGTGAAATAGAAAGTGATTTATGTGCCGCCTTTCTTTGTGCTTGTTGTATATCAAGATGTAATTCAAATGGCTTAAATCAGAATGTGCTGGTCAACAAAACGTTTACCATATGGACAGAAAAAACACGAGGGAGTAACGTTTCAGTTTATTTCTCAAGTGACTGCTTATTGTTGACAGCAATTCACCTGCCACTTCGCACAGGAGAAATCGTTTTTACTTTCTCATATGTGAAGTATAGAGAAAGTAATAATGAAAAATGAAAACCTTGATATTTTGATAAATCTTGATGTTAGAGACCTCCCAAAGTCCTTAAATACCGTTTTTTGGAATTGTGTGTGTGTAAACACGATAACTCAAAAACGCAACTAGATAGATGGATGAAATTCGGCATGTGGTTGTTACACCACAATTGTAGATATGTATTAACTTTTGGGCCAAATCCATCACCCGGAAGTGGTACTTTACCTGAACACACACTCGATTTTTTTTTTCATTCATGCAGCTGCAGAGTCTGATATATTCAACTTTACTTTTACAATAATTGTTCAGTTTGATTTGGTTTGTTGTTGATGGTTCCTTAATGTACATAATATAAAAATATAATCATTGTCTTGCGGTTTACTCCTCAAATATCCATCCCCATATCTGAGTATACAAGAAAGTCTAGGGGAGACCACTCCCGGTTTTTAAAAATAAAACGGCACTGATCGAGAGACTGACTAGGTCATCATACAAAATCTGCATATTGTTGCTAACTAATCACTTTTGCTTTAAAAACATTGTTTAACAATGAAGCGATACAAACATAGGTAGGCAGACGAAGGGAGTCTGCCAAGTGATGAAAAACTAAACATACTAACATACTAAGGGGTTTTTGTATTTATTATATATTAAATTAATTAATTTATCTTTTTTTGTTCATATTCACAACTCAGAATACCTGATATTGCCCCTAACCTTGACAATACATGCTTGTTTTTCTTTGTTTCCCTCAATACAGCTAAGTGGTGTCTGCACTCTGATTCAAGTCTAACAGCCCTGTTTTTCCTAAGCCCCGGTGATTTTCATGAGAAAATATTTTAAAAATTATAAAATTGTGTAAAATTGTTCATATGCAGTATCTAGTTTTGATTATGCTTGTTTTTATCAGACTAAAACAAAACCAGATAGTAAACCATGTAGTGTAGTAAACTTCCACTAACATTAAACTTGTATCCAAATCTGTTAAGTGTATAGTTCTGTCTGATTGTGACACAAAACTAAACTCCATAGGAGCTCCATGCCATAATTACTAAAACTATAACTGAAACTAATAGTTATAAAAATAAAATAGAAATGTCTTTGTGAAATAAAAACTAAACTAAAACTAAAAACACATGATGAAGGAAAACTAAAACTAAACTGAATGTCCAAGTAAAGTCAGAAAAAATATAGCAATAAAAACTAATATAAAAAGGCACAAATATAATAACCTTGGAGATCCTTGTGAAGAATTGAAGGATGTTTAGCTTCTTCAGGCATTGCAGCTTTGTTGAGTCTTCCTCCAACTTTCAGTATTCCATCTTGTATGATCGGGTCAAGTTTATAGATTTGACCGTTCTTTTTCACATAAGCCTATTTCTTTAGAGCCTTTCATTCATCTGGAAATTCTTGCTGTTGACTGAGGTGGATAAGCTCTGCTTCAGCTTTAGACAAGTCTTCTAGAAAAACTGGGCTTGGTTTTAAAGTCAGTTTATACTTTTTCATGTGCTTTGTGATGCGTGATTTTTGTTTTTCTGGATTACTTTTAGACTGACTGACTTCAAGTTGAAATGTTTTTCTTTAATTTCTTAAGTGCAGCAGTATGTCTTTAAACTTGAGGAGCCAAGCCACTGCTTTCTTCAAGTATAGCCAACTGAAAAGTAGGTGATTAATTTGTTGATTTAGTCGGTCACCTCCTCTATTCTTGTCATGTTGACTGTACAAGTTTTAACTTCTGGATCATCTTCAAAAAGTGAATTGTTCACTTAATCTGGTCTTTTTGGCCACTCTCATTCGGGCTTCATTAAGAAACTTGAACCTTGTGACCATGTGGTGCTTTTGAGAAAGTGTTCTATGCTTAGCCGTCTGGATGCTTGATCAGCTGGATTAAGGGCAGATGTGACATATCTTCATTGTGAAAGTTGTGAATGATCTCTGATCACGGAGATTCTGTTGGCAACAAAGGTCTTGAATCAAGTTTTTTTCATTTGAAATGTATTTTAGCACTGTGGTGCTGTCAGTCCAAAATGTAGATTCTTGTAAGGGTGGTTGACACTCACCTTTTAGCATTTTGTCCATTTTGACTGCCACAATCGCTGCTGTGAGCTCCAATCTTGGAATCATGAGATGCTTCAATGATGCAACTCTAGACTTGCCCATCAGGAATGAACAATTGCCCTCTTTTTGCCCTCTTCATTGGTTAAGACAAGATAAATGACAGTGCCATATCCATCTTCACTGGCATCTGCAAAATGGTACATTTGTGCTGACTTTATGGTTCCAAACCAGGTAGGTTTGACGTACCTGTTCACTTTATATTCTGCCAGTAACTATAAGTCATCCATCCATTTTTTCCATTTCTGAATGTGTCTGACTTGTACTTCTTCATCTCACCCAAATTTCTCTTTTGCATAAGTCTCTTAGAATAAGCTTTGCTGGAAGTATGGCGGGTGCTAGAAAACCAAGTGAATCATAAACTGAGCTGACAATAGACAGAATACTGTGCCTTGTAGCCGGCTTGTTTTGTAACTTAATCTGAAATTTGAAACTGTCCATTTCTGAGCACCACTGGACGCCCAGGGCATGTTCTGTGGGACAGAGACTGTGGCTCAAGTCTTGTTCAGGAATAGACAACAAAACTTCTTTGTTGCTACTCACCCACTTACTCAAGTGAAATCCACCTTTGAGGCATAGAGCTTGGATGTCCTTTGCCAGTTTTATTGCTTGTTCTTCTGTTGCCACCGACTTTAAACAGTCATCCACATATTAGTTATTGAGAATGGTGTTAACAGCTTCTTCAGAAAATGTATTTCTGGCATCTTTGGCAGTTCTACGCAAAGCATAAGAAGCACAAATGGGTGAAGAAGTAGCACCAAAAAGATGTACTGTCATTTTGAATTCTTCCAGGTCTTTACCTTCAGGCCACCATAAAAAGCATAAAAGATCAGTGTCTTTATCTGGTACTTTAACTTGGTAGAACATTGACTTAATGTCTGCCATTAATGCTATTGGCTCCTTTCTGAATCTTGTAAGGACGCCGGTTAGGGTGTTAGTTAGGTCAGGACCTTTCAATAATTGCTCATTAAGTGAAGTCCCCTGGTAGATGGCAATGCAATCAAAGACCACTTGACCAATTGAATCTTTGGGCAGCTTACTACTTTGTTGTGTGTGGTCAACTATCTCTTTGTATGGTCCAGCAACCACCCATCCAAGTGCAGTCTTCATAGCATGAGGTCCACCTCCTTGGCTAGGTTTAATTTGCGACTGCTTGAAGATTTCTGGGTAGTTGATTCCTATTAAAAGATCAACTTCAGAGTCAATATGAGATAGATGTACCTCTTTACGATATGCCTACTTATTGATACCTTCTTGTAGTGGAATACTTTCTCTGTTCACTGGAATGGAGACCTGTGTAAAGACCTTTGGCAAATCAATATATTCATCATCATTGAGACCACATACTTACAAATCTGATAAAACAGAACATTGGGTTAGCATTTTTGAATCATTTTCATTATTACTCATAGTTTTGAGGAATACTTGTGTTCTTCTCCCTTGAAGGTTTATTTGTCTCTGGAGCTTTTCATTGCAAATTGTTACTGTACTGCTGTATGTTTCTACATACCTTTCACTTTTCTTAGATTTTACCTTAACAGGAACCACATGCAGCACACATTCTTCACCGGCCCCAGTAAAGCCACAAGTTCCAGTCTCAACTTCCCTTTCTGTAGATGTTGCCACACTGGCTGTAACTTTAGATGTTGCTCAGCTATCTTTTTGATGGGCTGGATATCTGGGTTTTACAAAGAACATGTCTGACACTTCATTCTTTCTTTACAATTCTTACCAAGGTGCCCCTGTTTGATACAACGAAAGCATAAACCTTTAGATTTTAAAAAGTCAGTTATTTCTTTATGTGGCAGTTCTTTGATTTTACTACACTCAGCAAGGGTATGCTGGCCATTGCAGAATACACATGCCTTTTTAATTGCACAGACATCATTAACAGTCTTTTTGACCAAGGTTTCTCGAGTCCCTTTTTCAGCAGCATCAGAAATAATTGTATTGTAATCTCTGGCCACTCTTCAGCGGAAACTCACTCTTGTCGATCCTTCCTTTTTTCTATTTATATGTGTAGTCTTATGAAATGCACTGTGCACAGGATGTAACAGCATTTCAGCTTTGCAATGCAAAAAGTTAATTAGTTCCGGTATGCCTGATCTCTTTTATTTTCTTGACGCTCGTAAGCATACCTCATCCATTCGTTTCTCAAAGAAAGTCGTTTCTTAATAGCACGCACATTATGACTGTTATTGAATTCCCCACCATTCCCTATGTTGTTAATAGTGTTTATACAAATTGAGTGGAAGTTAGTGTAATCTTTCAGAGCCTCCCCATCATTTTGCTTTATCTGATGCCATTTTAATGCTTTATTGAGATATGTGTCTGCCACGAATAACTCATTACCATAATATCTTTAAAGCAAACTTCTGGCTTCAAAGTAGCCTGCTTTTGGTGACATTCGTGAACAGCCTTTAATAATATCTTGTGGAGAACCTCTGGTATACTGGATCAGATAGTCCAACTTATCTTGGGGGTTCTCTAATACAACCCCTACAGCATGATCAAAGGCTCTGATAATGTTCTGTATAAGCCAAGGGGTCACCTAAAAATAAAGGGACATGTCTGTGTGGTACTTTACCACACGGTGCAGGAGGTGATGGAGTAGGAGCTATCTTTTGTTTATTAAAGATTTAGCCATTTCAGTGATTGCTTTCTGACATTCAGCTTGATTCTGAGCTAACACGTCAAAAAGATTGTGTCTGTTAGTGCAGATATTACTCTTTATTTCAGCTCTTCAGCCTGATCGCACGTCTCACAAAAGGTTTCACGCTTCTGTGCTACTTCAATATGGTTTTCTGGAGTTGTCTTTCATGCTTTCGATTTCAGTCTTAAGCTTAAAAAGTAAATCTTTTCTTTGACTTAGATGACCTTTAAGATCTCCAATTACATTCTCTGACTTTGAGTCCATGCTCAGATCACTCCCAACTTCACTTGAGCTATGATTAGATGTTGCCATGACAGCAGCTCAAGTAAGTGACAGCGCGTTTCCAGGCAGCAACAAAATGTCACAATCTAGCACTCTGACAACAGATAACTTCCTTACAGCAAGGCTTCCATGTCTCAGGCAAAAGCACAAGCGATCATCCACCATGTCTTATATAATATCACAGTCTCTTAAATCTTCTCAAGTTCAGGTATGGCAACCTTGCTTTCATTTACAATCATGCAGAGATAGAAGATAAGAGCACAGTACCTCGGGATAGCTCAGTTCTTTTTCTTTCGTTGATGAGTTCTGGAGCACAAGTGTCCTCAATCTCAGATTGTAGTTTCCAGTTCAAGTTCAACACCTTCAGATGGCAAGTTTTCTGATGAAAATGAAGCTGTGTTTTTTTCCAAATTTACCACAGTTCAGCAGCTCTAGCATAAAAATGTGATTCACCAAAAGCCTGATGCGATGAAATGATTCCACGGACAAATATTTTAGTTTTTAAAAGTTTTAGTTGAAATTTAAAGTAAAACAGTTCACACAAAAAAGAAAACATTGAAATAGCAAAAGAAAGAAAAAGTTCTTGTTAAGAAAAGTTCTCTTCAAAGCTTAAATCTTATTACATTTCTTTAAGTTTGCTCATTCAGTTAAATCATTTCCAAATATTTCTGAACCATTTCAAAACGGTCAGAAAACTGTATGCCTATCTAAGTTGAAAATGAGTCTTTCAAGTCCCTGTGTACTAGGACCTAAACAACAACTGACACAATTAACATACTGTATCTCAGTTATAGCAAGAAGGTTCTATTTCTTACTAACTTACAGGGGGAGAAGACTATACCATTGTCTATGTCTATGAAAGAAATGTATATTCTATTCAAATTAAGCAAACACTAATAATTGTTTAATTAAGTTTTTAATTAATTAAGTTTGCATTAAACTTAATTGTTTGTTTAATGCAAAACTTTAACTTTCCAAGATTGGCTCTTACATTTCCGGCCCCTAATTAGCTATGCAGAACTAGAGACAATTATTTTACTCTACTTCAATATCAGCCAATTAATTTACTTTTACATTAACTATTGTTTTCAAATCACTAGCAATAACACTGCAAACAAACATTTAAAAAAATTCTTATTTCAAACATTGGCTGTTTCTTGAAGCAGGCATAGTTTATTAACGGGTCTGTCCAGTGTGCTGGTTTTGGTCTGCACACAAACTCTTTTGACTGCACCTTTGGCATCTGGCATTGTCTTGATGACTCAACCCATTACCCAGGAACTGTGGGGAGTAGCTTTATCTACAATTAAAACAACGTCTCCTGGTTCAAAATTTCTTCTTGGTGCAAGCCATTTTTGACGTTCTTCAAGTAATGGCAAATACTCTTTAATCCATCTTTTCCAGAACAAATCAGTCAAGTATAGAATTTGCTTCCAGCATCTTCGAGTGTATTGTATTCATTTTAGGAAAAGAGTTCAGGAGGCATATCAGGTGGTATCTTCATTAACAATAAGTGGTTGGGTGTGAGTGGCTCCAAATCCTTTGGTTCATCTGGTGTCTTTGTGAGAGGTCTGTTATTGATAATTGATTCCACTTCTCACATCATTGTTTGAAGACTTTCATCATCAAGTGTTTGTTGGTTTAGTGTTGAGTTTAAAATCTTTCTAATGCTTCTGATTAGTCTTTCCCACACTCCACATTGATGAGAGGCTGATGGTGAACTGAAAATCCATTTGATTTCTTTCTGCATCATAGCATTACTGACATTTTCTTGCTCCAAATTTTTAATTGCTTCTCACAGCTCTCTTTCTGCTCAAAAAGAAGTTTGTTCCATTGTCTGAGCGCATGATTTTAACTTGTCCTCTTCTGCACATAAATCGGCGTATGGCTTGGATACAAGAATCAATGTCTAGGCTATGCAAAATCTCTATGTTGCAGCTCTGGTTGTTAAGCAAGTGAACATTACTCCATACCTCTTGACCAGACTTTGTCCTCTTTTGATGTGAAAAGGACCAAAATAATCAACTCCAACATCAGTTAACAGTGGTTGATCAGGTACTAGGCAATCATCTGGATGGCTGCTTCAAGCTCTATTTTCCCTATGGACAAAGATGGCATGTGGCTGTTCAGAGTAACAATCAGGCTCCCTTTCCTTCCATGGTTTCAGAAGATTGACGTGATAAATACATTCACTTGGTCAATGATTTGGTTGTTACACCAAACAATCAACTAATGCTTTTCTTTCTTTTATCTCATAGAGGCCTTGCCAGTGAGACAGTAATTTACAGTGTGAGGTAGGGATGAAGACCATGACCCTGTCTTCAGGTTGGAACTCACAGAAGGTCGAGCCTTGGTTATATAGGCAGGCCTGTGCTGATTGTGCATGGTCCATATTTTCTTTTAAAATGAGTCAAATCTTATTGAATCTCCTGTGTAATTGGGCAATATATCCAAGAATAGTGGAGGAAGGGAGTGGCTCACCCCTCCCCACCCCAGCTTTCTTTTTGGATGTCCATTAGACTAATTTGGGATAGGGATTCCCCATCCACAGCAAGACCCATTTTCACCACAAGTGATTGATTGCTTTTACTGTGGGACCAGTCCCACCTGTGTATAACAGGGAAGGGAAGATTCTGCATCTCAACAGCTTTAAGGGCGTGAGATTTCCCTTGAAATATAATTACACAAGTAGCAAATTTGTACAAGTGCGTTTTGTAGAGGATACATGTCAGACTGGTCCTTCCAAAGCCCCACTGTTGCGGAAGCACACACTGGCGAGCAACAAATGAAATGTTACTCCCTGAATCAATCAGTGCAAAGACTTTATATCTGTTCACTGCCACCACACCTGTGCATGTAGATGGGTTGACTAAAGCAACACCTTATACCTTCCTCCCTTTTACCAGTTTCAGTCAACTGGCAAATTCAACCAAGGACAGTTAGATATAATGTGCCCTGCCTATCTGAACTTGAAGCAGTAGAGGTGAGGTGGAGATTTTTTCTTACCCTGGGGTTGGTCAATGTCATGCTGGTTGGGCTTGTTTCGATGGCCACAATCTTTTTCAAGTATTCGGTGTTCATCTGGATGTTTTGAACACTCGACTTGCATACCCAGCTAGAGACATTTGATGATCTCAATCAGAGAGTCAATGTGCTTCTATGCTTGCCTGCGGATCTGTCGAATAAGAGATTAGGGGAACGTATTTATAAAGTTTTCATAGGTGACCTTTTCAGCTATATGCTTGGGCAAATTAGTTCCTGGCTTTAGCTAGCATCCAAGCTTACTCCACAACTTGTAGGCCTGTCAGCACGTAGGTTACTCTGGAGCAAAACACCATTTGCATCACTGTTTAGCTTGCATGTTTGCAGTCACACTGTAGCATGCAAGGATCTCAGATTTTAACTGATCATAGCCCCCCATGGCTTGCTCATCAAGTTCAAAATAAGCCCTCTGAACCTCACCTGTCAGAAAATGTGCCAGTAATCTGTCTAACCGCCATCTGCTCACAGATAAGGAACAAAGTCTCAGTTTCATCCATGGGACAAAGAGGTAAGAACACGTGGAAGGGTCCAACTAATGGAGTGCCACCCAGGCAGTTAGATGGCTCTCAGACTCTGCCACTTAAGCCCCCTGGTTCACCTCCTGTATTGGCAGCCTCTGGACCTCCTCCATCAGGGCAGCTATCAGTATAGTCAGATTCACTGGCTCTGACATCTTCCAGTAGAAATCCTGCTGACTATGTCATTGCAATAAGACAAAAGGACAGTTAGAGAGAGTTGGGGCATCACAGGGGCGATGACAACTAACACTGCAAAGACAATTACACAGTTTGTAACTGACCACAACTTATCAGACCCTTGGAGATTTCTAAACCCAAACTCTTATGCAACTTTTAATGCAATACAGGAAAACAATACAAGACAAAAGAATTGTTCAAAATATCTTGTAATAAACAAAAATGGACTGATTTTCCATGTAATGTCCCACTTGTCCTCCATTCAGTTGGATACAGGCTCGGAGTAATAAACTTAATAAGTTATAGTGTAATGAAAATTGCATAATTAGATCTGGACCACCCTGTAGTCACCAGTGCATCATTGCTACTCAAGAATTGATTGCTTCTTTGTAGATAACAATTTCTTGCCTATGATTAAATCTTGTAAGTACGATGCTCTTGTTATTTCCAACCATGCCCCTTTGATCTTGGAGCTAAAATCATTATGCCCCATATACTCATCTTGCAGATGGCGTCTTAATTCACTCTAATTAGTAGATGAGAACTGTACAGAATTTATATCCAAAAAATCATTTTTTTCTTAGAGACAAATACATCCTCAAAAGGTTTCTGCAGGTATACTCTGGGAAACTCTGAAGGCCTTCTTAAGACGACAAATTATCTGATATTTTTCCAACAGAAATAAATTTGGAAGCCAAGAAGGTATCAGAGCTAATTAGCGAAATTACTAGAATAGATCAAAAACATGCCAGGTGTCCAAGTGAGGCACATCATAGGAAAAAGCAGGCTCTGCATTCAGAACTCATCAAATTAACAACTGAAGAAACTGAACAACTCATTCAATTCAAGACATCAAACTATGAACATGGAGAAAAAGCAAATAAAATCTTAGCTCAACATATTCACAAGCAAGAAGTTAACAATGCAATCTTAGCAATCACCAACACAGATGGAGACAAAATCATTTACCATAAAAATATAATGCACACATTTAGAAACTGCTATAAATCCTTATATTCTACTGAGTCTAAAGAAGACAAGACACAATCTAATGCATTTCTGGATGCATTACAGATACCACAAATAGATACTCCTATTGTAGAGGAATTGGATAAACCTCTGGCACTATCAGAATTACTAGATGTTATAAACTCACTTCAGAGTGGGAAAGCAGCAGGCCCTGATGGCTACCCTGCTGAGTTTTCTAAGAAATTCTCAACTCAGCTAGTACCTCTTTTATTAGCAACATTTACAGAAGCTAGAAACAATACAATTGTTCACCAAACTTTTTGCCAAGCATTAGTTACTGTCTTTCCTAAACAAAATAAGGACTTATTACAATGTGCATCATACAAACCAATTTCACTTCTGAATAATGATGTTAAGTTACTCTCCAAAGTCGTAGCTAGAAGGATGGAGAAACTGCTCCCTTCAATAATACGACCAAACTGGATTTATTAAAGGCAGACACTTAGCTTAATCTTTGACACCTGTTTAATGTAACACATTCACCAACAAAGTCATCCTAAAGATGAAATTATCATTGGATGCATAAAAAGCATTTGATATGATTGAATGGAACTATGTTTTCACTACACTGGAGAAGTTTTGGTTTGGCCTGAACACTTGCGCATGGATCAAACTGCTATATACCAATCCAAAAGCTTCTGTTTGTATTAACAACATTAATTCAAACTAGTATAAACTAGAAGGTGGTACCAGAAAATGATGCCCCCTGTCAACACTGCTTTTTGCAGCCGCCACTGAGCCACTGGCAGTTCACTGTCGAAATGCTTATGAGATAAAGAGGATTATCAGAGAAGGACTTGAACAGAAAATTTCTCTATATGCAGATGATATGGTACTGTATATATCTGATCCACAAAATACTGTGCCTCCAGTCCTAATAGCACTAACAGACTTTCAAAAGATTTCTGGTCTCAGAATCAATTTGAATAAAAGTGTGCCCTTTCCACTGAATTCTCAAGCACATAATATTAGATTGGACACCTTCCCTTTTATCATCGCAGATCAGTTTAAATACCTGGGGTAAACATCACAAGTAAACATAAAATTCTTTATCAACAAATTTTGGCATCTGTATGGCAAAAAATCAAGCAAGACTTGCATAGATGGTGAATCCTTCACTTCACTTTAGCTGGAAGAATTAACACTGTTAAGATAAATATCCTTTCTAAGCTTCTCTTTTTATTTCAAAACATTACAATATACATCAATTAATCATTTTTTAAGAAATTATATTCAACCATACCCTCATATATTTGGAATTCAAAACATCCACATATCCAAATGGTGACCCTACAAAGACCTAAGGTCGGAAGGTGGCATGGCTCTACCTAACTTTCAGTTTTATTACTGAGCAGCAAATATACAAGCTATAAAAACCTGGACATTGACACAAATAAATGAACATGCACAGGCTTGCTCTGCAATAGAAATAAAATCCTGCAGTTACTTCTTTATATTCCTTGGTTTGTACCCCAATAAATACAAGTTATTGCCAATATACTAACATCATAATTGTGCTTCACTCACTCAGAATATGGAACCAATGTAGGAAGTATTTTAAGATAGAGAAGCTTTTATCTGTGGCACCTCTGCATGAGAACCACCTTTTTCCACCCTCTCAAACTTATGCAGTTTTTAACATCTGGAAAACATTCAGGATTAAATCACTTAGAGATCTGCACACAGACAAGTCTTTGCATCCTATGAGCAATTACACTCCAAATTTAACTTTCCAGGAACACATTTCTTTCACTACCTTCAAATCTGAAACTTTGTCAAACAGGATCTGCCCAATTTTGTCACCTCCCACCTACCTCTATGCCAGAAAAAATATTGATCAGTCTTGAGGACTCAGACAGCATTTCAATAGTATTTAAAACCACTTTACAGTCCCTTCCTTTCAAAGATCCAAGAGTACAGCAATGCACAGAATTCACTTGAGCTCCATGAGCACAAAGCATACAATTATTCAACTCAAAATTATATATTGAGCACATATGTCTCGCCTAAAATTGTCCAAATGTTTCCATGGCAAAATCCAACCTGCGAATGCTGCAATCAAGCTCTAGCCTCACTGGGAATGTTCTTTGATTTTGACAAAATCAATAAAATCAACAGGCACCAAGACTATGTAGGTACTAAAGGTAATATACATGTGCACTTTTGAAAATAGGTAATAGAATAAATAAAAAATGTTTAGTATCTCTAGCTCTATGTGTACTTTTAATGCCTTTCCTCTGTATTTGTGTGTGTGTGTGAATGTCTCTTTACTAGCGCTCCTTTTCTCAAGTGTGTTTCAGTAAAGCCTAGTTCTCAGAGTCAGTCATTATTTTCAATGCTACATTCTCACCTCCTGTCTAGTTTTATACTTGCCATCTTTGAATTCAACTCTCTCAGTATATGTCCTACACCATTACTCCTCATCATGCATCTTACCTCTAACACTTCCTCTTTTGTTTCACCACCAAAGGGAAACTGACCAATCAAATGGCTCTATGGGACTGGACACACAGACCTTAGTGTTTTAATATATAGTAGATATAGTAACAAAGGACATGCATGCACTGGTATCATTGGCGCTATCTATGATATAATTGTGACTTGAAGACTGTTTACCTGCTTCCTTACCATTGACAATGGATGTTACTTTGCTAATGATTTTAACATGTCTTATTTGTTTGTTTACTCTAGTTGATTATATCTTATTTGTATATAGATAGGTTGCAAATGCATTGTACATGCATTGCATTTAAACTACAAACTTTAAATGCATCGTTACCAAACAGACACAAATCTGATTATATTTTACTCTGCAAGATGCAAATAAATAATCTGACAACTTCCTTTGTTCTGGGGTTCAACATTATGAGTGTGCCAGAGCGCCAGAGTTTGTTTATTTCACACCATGTTATAAAGCATCACTAATTATTATGAGGACACCCTGTGACCAAATTGAAAATTACAGGAACTGCAGAAGAGAAAATTTGGCTTACTCAGTGAAAAACAGTGATGCCCCATCTACGGCAATAACATTATTATCTGGTGATGTCTAAGGAGATGATTGGTCAACTTTTTCCTATCACCCATCCCAAGGGTCACTGTATATAGTCTATCATCTCACTTTTCTAATCTGCCTGATCTAAAAGTATTCCCTGGTCAGAGTTTTAAAGGGACCTCTTTCTCTAAGTTAGTAGAGTCAACGTACCTGTAGGGGAACACTGACTTGGAAAGGAGAAAGAGAAAAAGTAGGAGGAAGCCTTTTGTGAGTATTGTGTGACATTATATTCTAATGTCATCTAAAACATCACCTAACAAAGAAGGTATTGTGGTAAATAAAATAATATATATATTCTTGACTGAGAGGTCATGAACCCAAGAAAGATCATTGAAATTAGTGTGGAGAGAATCCTGCTGATAAATGAGCAAAAACTTGTAAGACTCCAGGTCTAGAAACCACTTTGTGACACGTCAGTTTGATTCCTTGTGTAAGGCCATCCACTGTAAAAACTCACAGCCCAAGAGATAATATCTCAGCTGTGCAATCACCCATTTGATTGCCAAGGCCTCCCATTCCACTGCTGCATACCTGTTTTCTCATTCCAACAGTTTCCAGCTCAGGAACATGACGGGAAGCTCAACACCATCAACGTTTTGGCTCAGCACGGCACCAAGACCTGTGTTCAAAATTTTTGTCTGGATAATGAAAGGCAAGGAGAAGTTAGGAGATTTCAAGATCGGCGACGACAAAAGAGACTGTTTTAAGTCACTAAATGAAATTTCTGCGTTAAAGTCCTACACCACATTGTTCAGCACCCCTAAAGGATACGGACACTCCTCGAAAAACCCTTCCTAAAAACGCTGATAGACTACCTTACTTGCTGGGCTTACTTGCGGCTGCTCTGTCATGTGATATGCTTCACGCATGATACTTAAAAGCCTGAACAGCACCTGTTGGTTTTGGATTGTTTGCTTCTCTCTCTCTCTCTCTCTTTCCCGGACATTCTCTGCTCCTGTTAGTGGTCCCGCTCCTGACACCCACTCCTTTGAAGAGGAAGATATGTTTGCATTCTTTTAATTGTGAGACAAAACTGTCATCTCTATCTTGTCAAGGAGCACGTCTAACTCTTTTAGGATGGATGTCAATTTTTGTCGACAGGAGGGGTTGAGGGCGAATGTCGACAAAAGTCAACATCCTGGGACAAAGGGCGACAATCAGCTGTTAATGGCGACAAAACTCACTGTCACATCACAGGCATTCCCTCTGTGCTTGGAGGAATGTTGGACTCATTGACTCGGCAACTAATCCTTGCATGTGCGTGAGTTGCGAAATGTAAACAAATGTAAACAAAGGCAAGATGATAATGACATCTCACAGGGGAGTGAAGCGAGTTCAGAAATGAAAATACTCGGCAGACGATGTTTTGCGCATTATCGCTGAGTCGGACTCTTATTTTTCAGAACCTGATTTTGTTGACAGTTATCAGGAGGTTGGTATTCGCGCCGCCGATTCACCTACGGCAAGGTCCGCGTGGGAGGAATACTCAGTCATTGATCCGTGGGAGATGAGCTGGCTACCGGACTTCATAAGATGGCACGGCTTGCTGTTGGACACGACAGATTACCAGCCGCTGGACTACTTCAGGCTGCTTTCTCCTGATGCCGCTTTTCAGCTACTGTCAAATGAGACAAACAGGTAGGCAGAGCAATTTTTTTAATCGTGGGCGGCGCTTGCATTGCATTCTCATTTTTCAAAGTGGAAACCCACAACAAAAGACAAGATGAAGAGCGTTGTGGTGACATTACAAATAGAAATGGGACTACACTGGTGATATATCTTCAGGGAGCATTTATCCAAATGTGCTTTGTCCCCTGGTGGCTTTGAGCAGGTTATTCTGCGTTTTAGGTACATGCTGCTGCAAAGTTTTATTCACTTCTGTAATAAACAGAAGCAAATCCCAAGGGGTGAGCCAGGCTAAAACCCCATGTATAAAGTTCAGCCCCTGCTTGACATTATGGAACCAACATATAAACAATTTCATAAGCCTGGCCATGATTTTTCTGTGCATGAATCTATAATAAAATAAAAGGGATTCCTTTTTTCTGCCAATATATACCAAACAAGCCCACAAAGTATGGCAAAAAGGATTTTGTACTGGCAGAAGGAAACACTGGTTTCTGCCTGAAAGTAATTCCATATACAGGAAAGTATTCCTTTCAAAGAGAGAACTGTCCCTTGACCAGTCAGGTTGTGCTGGAGCTGCTTCAGGGCTATGAACATTTGGGTCATGTTGTGTACATGGACAATTTTTATACATCACCAGAAGTGTTCATGGAGCTACAGAGCAGGGGAATTGGAGCTTGTGGCACAGTAAAGGTGAACAGGAGACACATGGTTTCACAGTTGAAACCAGACAGACTGAAGATAAAAAGAGGAGACAATATGGTTTTCATGCGGGTAGAAAACTTGGTGGCAGTGGCATGGCATGATGTCAAATGGGTGACTTGTCTCTCTACAGTACACACTAAAAATATATATGAGAAAGTGCAGCAACAGACAATTGAAAAGGAAACACCAGTGCAACACATATTGTAAGCAGTGCAATGTGGCAATGCATCCACTTGGCTACTTTGAGTGAGATCAGACTTGGCAGGACTTTGCTGTGTAACACGTATGTGATATGTATGTGAAATCATAGTATGTAATCATAGTATACAACATGCTAGACAGTAACATTTGTCAAAAGTAAATATTTTTTGTTGATTTGATATCTTAAACAATTCCTTTGAGTTCTTTTTTAAAAAATGTTAGTTTTTGGAAAAATATTCAGCCCTGGGAAAAAAGAAACAAAAAAAAAAAAAGTCCTAAATATGTTAAACTTTTGAAAGAGACATATGTTCGTTTGCAGTGTTTGAATAAAGTTCCTGTCTCTACAACCTCCTCTGTTTCTGTGCAAATCTGTGACCCAAGTGTGACAAGAGCTCTGTTCTTTGTCAAATCAGTCAATGGCGTCACTCTCTCAGAAAATCAGGGTACAAAGTAATAGCCCGCTAAGCTGAGAAAGACTTGGACTTGCCTATTGGTCTTTGGATGGGGCCATTTCAATATGGCATTTACTTTGGAACACTGTGGTCTCTCAGTACCCGGACCCACCAATTAGCCTAATTATTTGGGTTTATCCAATCGAAAGAAACATTTCTTTGGATTAATCCAGTGATTGGGTTCACCTAATACTTGCATTACTGCTTGAACCTGCTATAGGTGTTTCTTCCATGTGCTGGAATAGATAACTATGCCATCTAGGTAGGCAGCATTATAGGAGTTATAAGGATGGTGCACTTTATCCACCAAATGCTGAAAAGTCACAGGTTCGCTGTTCGTTTTCAAATAATATTGCATTAGTGTGATTATGTTTTTACATATATTGTCTCTTTCTTTCAGGTGTGTAATATAAACCACAGCATAGAGAAAAGTGTGTACATTGCTTCTTACAGGAAAAGGCAATGGAAAAAGTGCACTTGAATAAAAGTGCACTTTTGTTATACTTTTACACCAACATATGTTCCTGTGTTTGAGCGACACGGGGAGATGGGGAGTGTCTGATGATTGCATATAGCGCCGAAGTTACTGCTCTTTACCATTCTCTCCTCTGCATGTCCTGGAGTACAAAAGAAACAGCATACAACATCATGCGGGGACTGGCAGGAACACTCAATAAAACTGAATAAAAAGAAAATCAAGTGACAGTGAGATACGAAGAAGGCAGCTTTGTCAGCGTTTGTGTGTCAGAACCCTTTGGGGTGCATTAGTATGCATCATGGTACACTGCAGAGCTATAGCGCGTCTTTATGTGAAAACAGCCGTGTCAGATGGGGTTGTATGGATTGATTCTGAACGCGACTGAGAAAATGAAAAGTGAATTATAAAAAAAAAAACCTAACCTTTATAAGGATCATAAATTACACTGGCTGTTACAGACTGAAATCAAATGTATGCTTTTATTCTAAAATAGTAAGACTAGGAGCAGTTTACTTCTCAAAACAGAATACTGCAGAATCTAACTTGTGACCTTTTGATTCCCAGTCAGTAGCTGAATGTATTGAGACACGGAGGTGGTCGTAATTAGTGAGTGTCAATGTCACATGTTAAGGCGGCTTTTTTTTTCTGTAGCTATAATTTTGAATAAAAGCGCAATTGTTGTCTTATATTTGTACCTTTTGTGAAAATATTTCTTTGATATTTGGACTTCAGGCTTCATACATTATATAGTTTATGCCTACATTTTGTTATCTACTACTAGAATATAAAAAACGTTTCTGTTTTAACAATGTGTTTACACAGCTTACTGTAGAAACGGAACAGACATCAAATGCGTGTGTTCCAAATAACAATCTATTATTTCCACTCTAAAACTCCACTTCACTATCCCAGATACTCAATCAAGGCATGGGCTTGGAGAAGTTCGTGCACGTTCTAAATTGGTGGGGAGATAGAATAGCCGGCTGCTTCTAGCTTCTCTTTATCAGCACATTTAGAAGACAAAGGATGATGGCAGAGAGGTGTGAAGAGATTTAAAAAGCGATTTAAGGTGGGACGGATTTACGAGTTTTTTTGTAGGCTCTGGTAATTCTAGTGTTAATTAGCCCAGGAGTCCAAAAACAGAAGCTAGTTGGAACAAAAGTCTGCAGCCACAGTGGGTCCCCAGGACCGAATTTGGGAAGCACTGCTTTAGAATATTCAATATGCCCTATGGTTGCTGTCCATACAATAATTCAAATGGTGAAAAACCTGTACAGGCTAATGAGGCTGATAGGCAAAAAGGACGATGGGGAGGAACTGATAACAGTTCCTTCCATTCTTGCTGACCACCTTGCGTAGCATCTGTTTGAGGGTCTGGTTAAACTGCTTCACTAGACCATCAGTTTAAGAATGATATAACAAGGTCTTTAAATGCTTTATCTTAAGTAACTTGGCAGTTTCCTTGAATGACTCAGAGGTAAAGGGCATCCCCTGATCGCACAAAGACCCCTACTAATTCCCATGTGATTGCTTTGGAAGTAGCTGTGCACAGAGGGACAGCTTTGGGATATCGGGTAGCATAATCAGTTGGGACTAGTCTCTAGCCGAGGGTTCTAGGGGTCTGTGTGGTACAATGCAGCCAAGGGGCACAGGTCTGTATGGTATAGCAGGGCTGCCCTGAATGAATGGCAGTTTTAATAAATAGTTTATTGGTCAGCTTATTCTCCATGGCACACTCACCAGCTGCAAGAACTTGGTGAAGTAATTGGAGGGGAGATGCACCCACATGTGAGGGTGTGGTCTTTCTCAATTGCTTCATCGGCTTACTGTGGTGCATGATTGAGACACTGTGCTCACAGTGCTTTATAAGAGTGAGCCGTCACAAGAGAAAAAGTAATGAAAAAGGAGAAAAAAGGCAGGAAAAATTGATCAGAGGTTATTGAGATGGAGAGAAAGGCAGGCGCGGTAGTGAGATGGTGTTTAGATTGAGAAACAGGTGTAGTGTGCGGCCAGCGCTCAGGAGGGGGATTGGGGATCACTCCTTTTGAGTAACCTGGGAGCAGGAGTGATTGTTATGCTCTGGAGGGCCCTCTTGCTGGGTGAAGCAAGCGATTGGTGGTGGTGGGAGGATGGATTGGTGGTGGTGGAGCCTGGAAAGCCAGCAGTGGGTATGGAAGCAGGGTCCTGTGGCTCCCCATGGAATGCCTTGGATCTGGCTGCAGGAATACGGGCCAGGATTGAAGGGTGTCTGCACCTGTTGGTTCATGTCTCTCCAGGCTGTGAGGTCCAAATAGGATGAGCCGGAGAGCCACCAGTTTTTAAAGGGACAATCCGGGAACTGAGAATTTTAAAGACTCCTGCATTGTTTTAACCTCCACTAACACTTGGTTGTTTTTATGGATTGTTTATTTATTTATTTATTGACAGTTTGGAGCACTGCACTTGGGCTCCTATTTGGATTTGTTTTTTTTTTTTTTTTGTTAATAACAGCACTGAGCACTTTTCACCACCCACTTGCTTCATGTGTTTTTTGTCCTCATCTTGGTTATGGTCAGGTACAAGAGACTACAATGAATGAAGACGGAACAATTAGCCAATCTGAACTGTTATGGTTTGGTGCATTGTTAAGCCAAAGCATCAATGGTGCTAAACAGCTGATAATGTACCTGAGCTCAAGACCAGGTATTCTGTGGTGGAAGCTTTGTTGATTAAATGGGCTATTTAATAGCTGAGGTACTACTTCCTTGGCAAAGAATTCTCTCTTGTGGCAGACCATGCACCTTTACAGTAGCTGGCCCTACAGAAGTAGTTGAATTCACGTGTCGCAAGGTGGTTTTTGAACCTCCATCCCTACAAATTCTCGATCAAACATCGCCAAAGTTCCCTTCGTGCCAACGTGGATGCTCTCTTTCGATATGACATCTGGTTCGGTCTTCCCAACCAGATGGGTCTAGGCCAGGGATGGGCAAAGTCACCCTGGAGGGCTGCAGTGGTTGCAGATTTTTGTTCCAACCCAGTTGCTTAATAATAAGTGCTTATTGTTCAAGTAACACTTCTGCTTCATTTTAGTTGTCTCACTAATTTCGATTTTGAAGCCTTATTGCTTATTTTAGTCTTAAACAGTTGTATTCTTGGTTTTTAATTGCCCCTTATTAGCAATAAGATGCTATTGACAAAAGAAACCAGCATTTCTCCATTTAGCTTGTTTCCATTTACACCTGTGTGCATTTATTGTGCACTTTTTGGTTTAATTAAATACTTGGAAGGAAAGTGATGAGAAAAAAGTGAAGCACTGAGAATTACTCGTCTGTTTTTGACTTCAGGTCATTTGTATGATATCCTTAGAAAGAAAAAAAAATGTAAGATATGAGAATGACTTGACATGGCAGAGTTAAAGCACTAACAAGCCATGAAATTAAATAATTGACAAGGATTGTTTTTAATTAAGTAACTGGGTTGGAACAAAAACTTGCAGCCACTGTGGCCCTCCAGGACTGACTTTGCCCACCCTTGGTCTAGGCTATGGGGGAGGGGGAGGCGGGAGCTCTGTCAAACACATGCATTTGGAAGACAACTTAAAGGCTTGTCTGATTGTAATTCCACCCCAAACTGAGAGTTACCAGTGTTGTCTTATGCTTCTCCTCCTTTCTCCCCTGCAGATCAGATGACCAACAGTCCCAATGACATCACATTCAGGTCATGATCCCTTGACCCCACCCATTCTAGTCTGATTTCATCTTAAGGGGCACACTGCCATTTTGTGCCAGTTATGATTTGACAACTGTCAGAAAAAGACCTTGTGATTATTACAGTTTTTTTCCCCCATTTATTCCATTAACTAGCAGAATACCCGCGCTTCACAGCGGAGAAGTAGTGTGTTAAAGAAGGTATGAAAAAGAAAAGGAAAAATTTTAAAAATAACGTAACATGATTGTTAATGTAATTGTTTTGTCATTGATATGAGTGTTGTTCTCATATCTATCTATCTATATATATATATATATATATATATATATATATATATATATCTATACTAATAAAAGGCAAAGCCCTCACTCACTCACTCACTCACTCACTCACTGACTCACTCACTGACTCATCACTAATTCTCCAACTTCCCGTGTGGTGGAAGGCTGAAATTTGGCAGGTTCATTCCTTACAGCTTCCTTACAAAAGTTGGGCAGGTTTTATATCGAAATTCTACGCGTAATGGTCATAACTGGAAGCTGTTTTTCTCCATTTACTGTAATGGAGATGAGCTTGAACGCCGTGGGGCGGAGTTTCGTGTGACATCATCACACCTCCCACGTAATCACGCAGTACATAGAAAACCAGGAAGACCTCCAAAAGCGCTGAAGAAAACATGCATTATATAATTGAGAAGGCAGCGAAACAATAAGAAGTGAGCGAGTGACATATACAACCATGTTCATGAGTTCTGCTACTTCGGAAACAAAGCACGATGTAAACCTACACTTTAAATTAAGTTCATAGACAGGCTGCCGCTGGCGGTTGTAATTTAGTGCCTGCCCATATAAGGCCGTCCGTCAGCGCAATCCAATAGCAAACTGCCACGGGTAAATATTCACGGGTGAAGGACTGTGTTTATGGAGAGGAAGATGAGATGGTCAGGGTGGTGTTTGACACAAACTCAGCAAACTGCGAGAGAAAGTTTTAAGTGCCAGGACTAAGGTAACATTAAATACAGCCACGGACATAGCACGAGATGGCACCAGCACAGCTGGGAACCTTCGATGCATGTACACCAAGCGGCTCACGTGAACTGACGCAGTGCACAGATAAAAGGCAACAGTTCCAAAGACCGCTGAACAAAAACCGAATTACACAATTGAAAAGGCAGCAAAAAATATGAAGCATCTGATAAGCATATTCATAAATCCAGCTACTGCGGAAACAAAGCACACGTTGGAAAAAGTCAATGTCCCGCTAAAGGAAGACAGTGTAAAAAAAACCGGGCATGCAGTGTGTCAGGTCTCAGATAAAGAAGAAGACGAGCTGTTTATTGATGCAGTAAGAAACGAATCGATGAAAGAAACCTGTCATCTTTACAACGATTGACAAACACGGAATGTAACTTGAACACAACACATCCTACAAATACGAACCTGATTGAAAGAAATAATGATAATCAAATCCTTGATGACAGCAACACTCAGTAACACTCACAAAACAAATACTGTATATTGACAGTCATGTTACGTTATTTTTAAAATGTTCCCTTTTCTTTTCTAGCTTTTTAACACACTACTTCTCGCTGCGATACGCGGGTATATATATATGTATATATATATCCCGATCTACATACTCGAATAATGGATACTTTATTCGCCATCAATGATTGTTTTGGTAAAGCCATACTCAGTGTATTCATTAGATGAACGGTAAAAAAGTAAGAGCGAGGGGAGGATGCAGGCTGTAGTGCGTGTCAACTCTATCTGAATTGCGCGATCACATTTCAAAAATATATCTTTTCAAGTTCTATTTAGTCCATATGTGTCAAACTCAAGGGCCACGGGCCACATCCGGCGTAATTATATCCGCCCCGAGATCATTTTATATACTGTATTATTGTTATTAATGGCCCAGGTATATGAAGCGCTGGTAACACAATAAACTACAGATCCCATAATGCAGCGCTTCAGCTGCCTTGCCGAACACTTACCACGTTAATCAAGTCTAGCTTATGATGCTGCAAGTTATTGCGAAGCTAGCTCACAAGATGCTGGAGAGAAAAGTTCATTCTGAAAATAGAGCCTTTAAAAACCGATGGGAGGCTGAGTATATGTTTACTGAACCCGTGTGTCTCATTTGTGGAGCTAATGTGGCTGTAATTACAGAATTTAATCTAAGACGGCACTATGAGACAAAACATCAGGGTAACCTGAATGCAATGCAGAAGATACAGAAAGCAGAAGAATTAAATAAGAATCTGACACTTCAGCGGACGTTTTTACCGTGCACAATCACAAAGTGATTTCAAGTGAAGCTGCTTTTATGGGAGACACAAATGCAACTTGCCCCACTTTCCCTGTTGCCAAGTAATGTTAAACCAAGTCGTCACTACGGTGTTCCCAAATACGCACTTTGCTGATAAACTGAGCGCACTGAGTTTGCACGGCGCTTTGGTGACTTTGAAGAACAAAAAAAGTCCGTCTACATGCGGCTCGAACCTTGTGCATGTTTGGTAGCACATATCTGTGTGAGAAGCTCTTCTCAATGATAAAGACTAACAAAACAGCACACAGGAGTCGCCTCACTGATGAGCACCTGCAATCCATCCTGAGAATCTCCACAACACAGAACCTCACACCAAACATAAACGAACTTAATGCCAAAAAAGATGCCAGGCGTCCAGCTCTAAAATGACATATGAGCAAAGACAACTGAATGATTTGATTTGTTATTGCTGAAAGGAACACATTTTATTTATATTTCCAGGTTTTGTTATGCAGCATGTTCATATTTGAATTTGTATAATTTTGACAGGATATATTTTTATGGAGAGCAAAATCTTTTGGGATATTTAAAATCTAAGTTTATTTTTATATAAAATTACATAAGAGTAAAGAAATTTGAATGTTTGTTCTTTTAACGTTTACTTTATTTCTAACTTGTATAATTTAGACAGGATATATTTTTATGGAGAGCAAAATATTATAAGTTGTTTAAGGTTTGAGTTGATTTATTCAGGAATAATATTCCTGTCTGTTTTTACCATTCCTACCAAAGATATTTCTGTCGACTAAATAAAAATTCCTTCTATTTAAAATTTAAATAGAACTTGAACAAATACGATAGTTCATAATATCCATGCAGACTTGCACGTAAGAGCGGGAGTTATCCATTTTAACAAGCAGCGTATTGCACTTATACGAAATAGCTGTGTGTGTATATATGTAGATATGTATATGTATATATATGTTTATATATGTGTGTGTGTATGTATATATATATATATATGTATTTGTGTGTATATATGTGTGTGTATGTATGTATGTGTGTATGTATATGTATGTGTATATATGTAGATATATATATGTATGTATATATGTGTATATGTATAGATATGTATATATATATGTTTATGTGTGTGTGTGTGTAAATATATATATATATATTGTGGCCCCCGGCCGGGGCTGGAGCCCGGCCGGGACGCCCAGGAGGACGTGAGGAGGGCTTGTGCCTCCTCCAGACCGCGAGGCGTCCGTCCTGGTTCTGTTGGGGCCACGGGTTGAGGGCATGGAAGCCCTTCCTGTAGGGACCCGTGGCCACCGCCAGGCGGCGCCCGATGCCGGTTTATCCCGGCGGTTGCCGGTCGGGCAGGAGCCCGCCGGACGCTTTGAGGACCGGAGGAGGGCGAGTGCCTCCTCCAGACAGAGTGGGGGCGTCCGTCCTGGTTAGGCACGGGCCCTCAGGTACAGGGCTTTGAAGCCCAGCCCTGTAGGGACCCGTGGCCACCGCCAGGCGGCGCCCCGGTGCCTGATTATCCCGGGAACCCGACACTTCCGCCACACCAGGAAGTGCCGGGGGGAAGACATTGTGTGGCGCCCGGAGAGCGGCCAGGAAGGCAGCCGACACTTCCGCCACGCTGGGCGTGGCCAAGGATGGAGGAAGCACCTGGGGCTCATCCGGGGCATTATTTAAGGGGCCGCCTCCCTCCAGTCGGTGGTGGAAGTCGGGAGGCAGAAGGACTGAGCTGGAGAGCGGACAGGAGGCGGCCAGGAAGCAAGGCACAGGACTGTGGGCCCTGGACTTGGGGAATCGTGCAGAAGGCACTGGGGTTGTGTGAGTGCACGTGACTGTTTGGAGTCTTAAATAAAGTGTGTTGGGAGCAAAATATGATGTCCGTCTGTCTGTGCCGGGGCCAGCGTTCACAGTGGCGTAGCCGGCAGGATACTCCGCCTGGTTCAAGGCGGGGACCTGTATTGTTAAATCAAAAAATTTCTGTGAACGCCCGGCGCAGCAGCGGACCCACACACTGGCGCTGGAGCGCCGTGCACAACCGCGGAGGCTTTCGCTTCAGAAACCGCCACCGGACAGCGGGATTGCTTTCCCCGGGTGCGGAGGAGGACTCGACATCGCCGGAGCGCAGCGGGCTCCGAAAGTCGCGCTGTCGGGACGGACAGCCAGGCCGGCGTCGCTACGCAAAAGGCCACACCGAGGCGGGGGCCTCGGCATGACGGGATCCGGAGGTGAGTGCCCTGCCCTGCAATAATCGGCCCTCCGGGTCGGTTGTACTTTGTTTCTACAGGCAGGGACGAACGGATCGCGCCCGTGGCAGGAGCGCGGGCCGCGGGCTGACGGCAGCGCGGCGACGGCAGCAGCAGAGAAGGCTGCGGAGTCGGAGCCGCTGCGGCTCAAGGAATCGCCGCAGCCACAACGCGGCGAGGAGGCACGTCTCCGCACTCGGAGCAGGGGAGGCAAGATGGCCGCGGGCCGGAGGTCCCGCCCGCTGACAGGCACGGGATTGGCCGGTGTGTCTTGCGTGCCCGCCGATGATTGGATAGAGGCGGGCCCAAGGAATGCCAGTCTCGTGTCGGAGAAGGACCCGATTGGGCCAGAGGGAGTGGCCCAGAGGAGGCAGGCGACGCGTGGAGCCGATCGACAGGTAAGCCCACCGACGTCTGTCTCTCTTTCCACCAGCGCTCGGCGCGCGTCGGAGGAGTCCCTTCGGTCCGCCAAGCCGCCTTTAGAGGAGCTGCTACGTGTTCTCGCCGCTCAGTGCGAGCAGCTGATGGAGATGGCGGTCGCGGCCGAGAAAGACACCGAGTGAGACGGAGGATCGCGGCGCTGGAACCGGAGGCAGGCAGAACACGGGCGGGAGTGGTGAGTGTTGCCGTTCCGTAGAGCAAGCGGGAGGTTTGCGAACATGGCTGTGACCGTCTACGGGACGATCAGCTCCAAGTAAGCAACCTCCCGACAACAGATGCCGCGGTGCAGACAGCTAGCGAGGCGAGGAGCTCGAATACGCAAGGGCTGGTACGATCGGGGCTGCTGAGTGCCCTGGGTCCTAGCGCCCTGCGCTTCAAGCCCGCAGCTGTCTCCTGTCGCTCTGCCTGGACGCAGACGGGGCTGGATTTGAGCTTTGCTGTGCTCAGACCCAGACCGTCAGCGCGTCCAAGAGAAGAAGGAGGAACCGAAGGGTGAATGCCGGTTCCTCCGATAGGAGAGGGCGCGGCGCTGGGTGCGCGTCCGAGAAGGGCCGCCCTCTGTGTGGGCAGAGGAGATCCCTGGGCGGCTAGGGCGAGCCGCCTGCGAAAGTGCGTGCCGTGGACGAGAGGACGGGCATGGAACCTGCGGCGGAGGACTTCAGCAGGCAAGTTGGGGGCTGTCGGAGGGGGGCAGGAGCACGGTCGATACGGAGACCGACGGGCGCTCGGGATGAGTGTCCTCGCTGTGCTTCTGGCCCTCTTTTCTTTATTTTACAGGCCGAAGCCCCGACGAAGCGCTGAGGCCGACGCGGGGGGACCTGCCCGCCTGAACGGGCAGCGCTCGCTGGAGTGCTCCACGCCGGGAGGACTACGGTGACCCGCTGGGGAACAGCGGGCGAGAGCGCGCAGACCACAGGGGACGTTTGCGGGCGCGAGGGTGCGACAGATGTCCCAGGGTGCCGTGTTGGACCCTGGGGACATAGTAGGACCCTCGCTGGGGACGTGCTGCCCTTTCGGGTTGTGTCGTTCGGACCCACGTGTCCTCGCTAGCGGTGGGGCACTGTGGCCCCCGGCCGGGGCTGGAGCCCGCCGGGGCTTCAGGAGGGCGTGAGGAGGGCTTGTGCCTCCTCCAGACCGCGAGGCGCGCCGTCCTGGTTCTGTTGGGGCCACGGGTTGAGGGCATGGAAGCCCTTCCCTGTAGGGACCCGTGGCCACCGCCAGGCGGCGCCCGATGCCGGTTTATCCCGGCGGTTGCCGGTCGGGCAGGAGCCCGCCGGACGCTTGAGGACCGGAGGAGGGCGAGTGCCTCCTCCAGACAGAGTGGGGGCGTCCGTCCTGGTTAGGCACGGGGCCTCAGGTACAGGGCTTTGAAGCCCAGCCCTGGGGACCCGTGGCCACCGCCAGGCGGCGCCGTGCCTGATTATCCCGGAACCCGACACTTCCGCCACACCAGGAAGTGCCGGGGAAGACATTGTGTGGCGCCGAGAGCGCCAGGAAGGCAGCCGACACTTCCGCCACGCTGGGGCGTGGCCAAGGATGGAGGAAGCACCTGGGGCTCATCCGCATTATTTAAGGGCCGCCTCCCTCCAGTCGGTGGTGGAAGTCGGGAGGCAGAAGGACTGAGCTGGAGAGCGGACAGGAGGCGGCCAGGAAGCAAGGCACAGGACTGTGGGCCCTGGACTTGGGGGAATCGGTGCAGAAGGCACTGGGGTTATTGTGAGTGCACGTGACTGTTTGGAGTCTTAAATAAAGTGTGTTGGGAGCAAAATATGATGTCCGTCTGTCTGTGCCGGGGCCAGCGTTCACAATATATATATATATATATATATATATATATGACAACAATACTCATCACTCACAACAGTGACAAAACAATTACATTGACAATCATATTACGTTATTTTCAAAATGTTTTCTTTTCTTTTCATTGCTTCTTTAACACACTACTTCTCGTTGAGCGGGTATTTTGCTAGTATATATATATATATATATATATATATATATATATATATATATACATATATATCTATATCTATATAGATATATATATATATATAGCAAAATACCCGCGGTTGGCAGCGAGAAGTAGTGTGTTAAAGAAGGAAAGAGAAACAAAAGGAAACATTTTGAAAATAACGTAACATGATTGTCAATGTAATTGTTTAGTCACTGTTATGAGTGTCGCTGTTATATATATATAACAAAATATCCGCGCTTCGCAGCGATGTCGTGTGTTAAAGAAGTTATGAAAAAGAAAAGGAAACATTTCAAAAATAATGTAACATGATTGTCAAATTAATTGTTTTGTGTATTTGCCGGCAGCGTCACGAAGTTGTTTTCGTCTAGCTGCATCAGAAAATGTACCACGATGTCTGACACGCCTCCTCTTTACTGTTTTCTCACAGCTTGAATTGCTGGTGTCATAATGGGTTTGAGTCTACATATTGTAAAATGAAGCCACTCGACACACGTATAAAAGGTTTGGGGCAGCCACCCATATAATATTCCTAGCTGCAAAGGAGTCTTTTAAGTTTCAGCACTGATGTAATCAGTACGGAGTCCAAAACAGAACTGCTCAAGGGTTGCAAAGATGGCGGTTATAAATGATCAAACAGGAAGTGACATTAACAGGAAGTGATGTTGGTTGACCGGAAGTGATGTCTCTCTGACATCAGTCTGGGAATCGACAGGAAGGGACAATTTTCTGGGCGCCGGAACTGGAAGTGACGTTTTCCTGGGTGCCGGAACTGGAAGTGACGTTCTTCTGGGCGCCGGAACTGGAAGTGATGTTTCTGATTCAGATAGGCTTTCCTGCGGCTGGTCTGCAGAGATAGCAAGAGAAGGTTTATTGCACCCCGCCCTCCCCTGGCCTGGCGTGGAATTACTATTACTTGGTCCACATAACGCCCTCCTATTCACACGTGTGACAATATATATATATATATATATATATATATATATATATATATATATACACATACATATATACAGATATATACACATACATATCTTCATATCTATATACAGTACATATCTACATATACACATATATATATATATATACATACCTATCTACATCATATATACACACACATACATACATACACACATACAAATTATATATATGTGTGTGTGTGTATGTATGTATGTATATGTGTGTGTGTATATATATATATAATGTAGATAGGTGTGTGTGTGTGTATATATATATATATACACATACATACAAACATACACACAGGTATATATATGTGTATATATATATGTATGTGTCTATATGTGTGTGTATAGCTTTGGTCTCTGAGTGCAAGGGAAAATAATAAAATGTAGTCTATAAGTTATTAAACAGTAAAACATTAATGTTTTATGAAGTAAAGCTACATTGAGCACTACTGGAGTGGTTGCGGGTAAACTACATTTTAAAGACGGTGTAACAGAACAGGTAAGTAGTACTAACAGCAGCTAAAATGTATATGGATCATCTCTCGGTAGTTGATCCCTTTTGAAAGGCGCTACACAACGGCTGTGGTTTAGAAATTACATTTTCTATGTGATCGTCCAAATTTCTACCTCTGGTAATGTGCCTTACCGGCATTTAAAGAAAATTAGTTTTGTGTCCTCTGCAGTGTTAAGAGAGAAAGGCTTTAGTTTGGGATAAAAGGAAAAAAGATGTAAAGAAAGGAAAGTTGCCTTTTTCTTTTATATAGTATAGAGAGATGTGTTCGCTGACATTATGATCGCCTTTTGGGGACAGTCGTGGTGGGTCTTGTGTAGACTGGTGAGACGTCCCTGCCATTAATTGGCTGTGATGGCACTGTCAGTCCTCCACTCATGTGCGTGTCTTCATAATCCGAGCTGACAACCTCATAATCGTATTCGTGCAAAAGAAACTGCAAATCACCTTAATATTAGTTTGCTGCTGTTTAGAAAAGGGGTCCCGTGTTTGCACTTGACTGGGCTATAGCTCAGGGGGAGGATGAAAAAAATTAAAAGTGCTCACTTTGACTTAAGGCAGAAGTGCAGTCAGCGTCTCAAAGGCCTGCACAGCTATGCGCGCGCGCCGGCTGCTCGACTTTTGCTGGGCAGGAGACCCCAGTTTTTGCAGACACGTTCACGATATCAAAAGTCTCAGCGCTCTTTGGAGGTCATTCATATATATATATATATATATATCAAAATACCCACGCCTCGCAGCGGAGAAGTAGTGTGTTAAAGAAGTAATGAAAAAGAAAAGGATACATTTTAATAATAACGTAACATGATTGACATTGTCATGAGTGTTGCTGTCATATATATGCCAGCCTAAATAAGTCACCCTCGCTTCGCTCTTACTTTTTTACCGTTCATTTAATCATAGCCAGTGGCGGAAAAATTATAAAATGGAAGGAGGATTACACTGAGTATGGCTTTACCAAAACAATTATTGATGGCGAATCGATGATTCATAAAGCTTAAATTGGTGATCTGTTTTTCTGTGTTAACCTTTTTTCATACTTCTTCTCAAACCAAGGTGGTGCAAGGGTAAAATGAATAGGGATGCGCTGATCAAAGTAATCGGTGTAGCAGGAAATCATGCATTGACAAAAGTTCCCCTTTGCTTGTAATGCAAAGTGTGATTAAATGCATTATTTTTTAACACATTATGGAGCACATGCATCAAAGCTTCTCACCTGTGCTTGTGCTAAGAAAAGGAAAGATTTTAAAAATAACGTAACACGATTGTCAATGTAACCTTTTGTAAGTAGTGCCTGGAGGATTCAGTGTGGAGAAACTCTAGAGACAGCGTGTGTATTAACTTGTGGATTTTTCTGTGAGTATTTGGTGGCAGTGTGACGAAGTCGCTTCCGTAAGACTGCGTTAGCTGCGGAGCTCAGCTCAGAGCGAAATGAGATGAATGGGAGGGAGATGATGACGGACTCCCCACCTTAACTGTCAATCCCCATAAACACAGTCTCTCGGAATTTGCATAAGCACACCCCTTCACCTGCAATTTTAACTTAGTTACAAAGTGATCAAAACTCTCGTTTATATCTCATCTCTCATTGCGTCCTCTCATTAAACTTGTATCCCGCATTACCCGTGGGCATAAGAAACGCCAGCGGTAGCCTGTCTCTGAACTTAATTTAAAGTTTAGGTTTACACCTTGCTTTCTTTCCGAAGTAGCAGCACTCATGAATATGGTAGTATATGTCACTCACTCGCTTCTTATTGTTTCGCTGCCTTTCTCAATTATATAATGCATGTTTTCTTCAGCGCTTTTTGGAGGTCTTCCTGGTTTTCTACGCACTGCGTTGACAGTCAGTTCACATGATTACGTGGGAGGCGTGATGATGGCACACGAAACTCCGCCCCCCACGGCTTTCGAGCTCAACTCCATTACAGTAAATGGAGAAAAATACCTTCCAGTTATGACCATTACGTGTAGAATTTCGAAATGAAACCTGCCCAACTTTTGTAAGTAAGCTGTAAGGAACGAGCCTGCCAAATTTCAGCCTTCTACCCACACGGGAACTTGGAGAATTAGTGATGAGTCAGTCAGTGAGTCAGTCAGTCAGTCATACATACATACAGTTTATTTTTGTATAGCTCAAAATCACACACGAAGTGCTGCAATGGGCTTTAACAGGCCCTGCCTTTTGACAGCCCCCCAGCCTTGACTCTCTGAGAAGACAAGGAAAAACTCCCAATAAAAACCTTGTAGGGAAAAATGGAAGAAACCTTGGGAAAGGCAGTTCAAAGAGAGACCCCTTTCCAGGTAGATTGAGCGTGCATTGGGTGTCAAAAGTAGGGGGTCAATACAATACAATACACAGAACAGAACAAGTCCTTAATACAGCATAATAATAAAAATTTTAGAAGTACGGTTTAACAGTAGATGATATGACATAATTAGGTTTGGATATTTTTAGAGTCCTGGAGACCTCATCCATCTAGCTGCCTCCCCATTTGGCCATGCCACGGCTGAAACATTGCTCCGATGAAAGGACCCCTCTTTCCCATGATTCCTGTGATCCTCCATCAGGGATGACTTTACCATAGGCAGGCAAACAACTTGGCAGGTGGGCCGTGGCACCAATTGCCACATTTGGGTACCAAGAAAAGAAACAGAATAGGTGAGGGTTAGTATTCAAATATAATTATCATGTTACTTATGTTTTAGTGCTAATGACTAACAACAGAGATGCAGTACAGTTTACAGTTTAGGGGCCCTGTAACTAAAAGCTCGACCTCCCACTGTTATTTTATTAATCCTTGGAATCCTAAGCAGACCGGCATCTTGAGATCTTAATGTGCGCTCTGGTTTGTAAGTCATGATAAGTTCAGACAAGTAAGCCGGACCTTGGCCATTTAATGCTTTATATGTTAAAAGAAGGATTTTGAAATCTGCCCTAAACTTAACTGGGAGCCAGTGTAAAGATTTAAGAACTGGAGTTATGTGTTCATATTTTCTTGTTCTTGTAATAATTCTTGCAGCTGCATTTTGGATTAACTGGAGGCTGTATAGAGAACAGTTTGAACAGCCAGTGAACACAGCATTGCAGTAGTCAATCCTACTAGAGATAAATGCATGAATTAATTTCTCACAATCCTGTTTATTTAGAAAGCGCCTTAATTTCCTAATATTTTTAAGATGGAAAAGATGGAAAGTTACTGAGGGCTTTGCCTTTTATTAGTATAGATTATACGGGGTTTTCCTACCAGGTGCCCCAACACTTTCTCTTGTCTTGTCTAATGTTTATTAATTATTTATTTAATTAATTAATGAACATTGTCACACACGAGCACATGGGAGGCAGCTGAAGGGCTCGAAAGAGGGTAATTCCATGCCAGACCACAGGGTGGCAGAGTGCACTGATTCTTTTCGGTTCCAGAGGATGAGGTGTATGATCAGTTCAAAATGTAGTCTGATGGTAATGTATGGTATTAGCTAACAGAATAAGGCCATGCTTGAAGGGGGAAATGCACAGAATTTATTATGGTCTCTTGGAGGAGAGGACCACCCACCAGAACCCCACAAAGGCTGAGTCCTTTGAAAAAGGAAGCCTTGAGCCTGCAGGCGAGGAAACTATTACAGTAGAAATTTAACCTTGAGTGGCCAACCCACTCACTGGAATTCAGCCTATGTGGCAAAACCAGGTGCTGCCTAAGGCCACTACTAACAGTTCTAAATATACAGAAGCCACTGAAACCCAACTACATCCCTCAAAAACCATTCATCTAAAATGGAAATTAAAACAACATACTCACCTGGACTGGGTTTAAGAAAAATGGCAGCTAGTGCTCTGGATTGACAAGTCAAAATTTGAATAAAATGCAAACATTTTGCCTCAACCAGGAGTTAGTTTGTTCATAGACCTGGAGAGTGTTTTTCTACATGCATAGGTGTCTGCACCCAACAGTGAAGCACATATGATCAAGACAGAATGGAATCCTTAATAATCAGAAGTAGTACTTGATTCTCATTCATTGCACAACACCATCAAATTCCAAATTCATTCTGCCACAGGTAAATGACCACAAATAAATAACTATTTTCAACAAAAAGACGAACATGGAGTCCTGATTTCAGATTTATCATCAATGATGCCTTGGATTGCAAATATGACAGCCAAAGTCTGCTGAAGAACCATGGTGTGTTCTCCAGGATGCTTGGAGCAAACTTGATCTGATATATATATATAATGGTGCCACCCAAGCCATCCCTTTTTACTTAAAGGAAAAAACAAAAACAAACACTTAATGGCTTCAAAACAGAATTGAACAATAGGCACTAAATAACACAGACTGACTAAATGTGAACATTTCTTCTACGGTATAGAGGAGGTCCTTCTCTCAGAGTGGTTTAGTCCCACTTGGAGCTGCCAAAGTGTATTTAAAGGACTCTTAGAGCATGAGAAAGAACATTCTCTGGTCTAAATAGATAATAATTGAACACTCTGGGCAGAACTCCAAGCACTTTGTCTGGTGTAGACCAGGCAATGCTTATCACCTGCGTAATTTTATTCCTACCACAACGCATAGTGCTGGTAGCATCATATTCTCAGGTTTTGATGAAGAATCCCATGGGATTGGCTAGCAATAAAGGTGAAAAGGGTAAGGTTTAAAGTGAAGTGTTCAAATGGGTGCAAATTACATTTAAAACAGAAAGCAAAGGTTCATAGTAAAATTAACTACAACAACAACAACAACATTTATTTATATAGCACATTTTCATACAAACAGTAGCTCAAAGTGCTTTACATATTAAAGAATAGAAAATTGAAAGACATAATTATAAAAAAATAAATCAACATTAACATCGAATAAGAGTAAGGTTCAATGGCCAGGGGGGACAGAAAAACAAAAAAACTCCAGACGGCTGGAGAAAAAATAAAATCTGTAGGGATTCCAGACCATGATACCGCCCAGTCCCCTCTAGGACTATTTCCTAACTAGGTTATTCTAAAACTGGTGTCCATGATAGATCAATGCTGATAGCATGGCTATTTTACTTTATAAAAGTGTTCCTACTATGAATATAAATAAGAAGCTGAGACAGCTTACAGAGGATACCAGATAATGTGGAGTTCAGCAGATGTTCAGTTATGAAGGAATTTACACAGTATATAGACATATTGAGATGTTGTGGCAAATTAATGTTAAAATAGGTAAAAGCATAGCACTACACATTGAAAATAAAATTTGAATGCGTAAAGGGTGGTCTGAAAATTAGAGATATATCTTATGAGAAGGACCTAGGAGCATTAGTGGACTCTTTAATGCCACATACAGACAATGAACAGTAGCAATTAATAAGGCTAATAGGATACTGGATTGCATAGCATGATGTGTCAAGTAAAAATGAAAAGGATACCCTTTTTAAACTATACAAAGCAATAATAAAATACCATAGCATACCATTTGCTAAACCCATGTAATCCTGAGCAGGGTCACAAGGGGAGAACTAATAAAGTATTATCTGGAATATGGTGTTAAATTATGGCCTTACAAAAAGAGAAATAAAATTAAATATTATGTAATCTATTTATAAAGTAAATACATTTCTCTTGATAAACCCTTCCAAAATTAAACAACATATTTTATAAAAGATCCTTTAACTTTGATATCTTATTCAATTTTACATATTTACAGTCTTTTTTTTTTATTCTGATCTTGAAAGTATTTCCTTATTTAACTCTTTATTTTCAGTTTTATCACGGCTCCATGTTATACAAAAGTTGCCCTATATCCCATACAAAGGCAAAATAGCTACTACACGAACATTAGTGAATCAAAGGAGTTGGCTTTAATCTGTTACCTGGCCTAAATTATCTGCTTTGTGTATCAACAAGTCATCTAATGCGGACATCCCATACTATAACTCTGTTTTAACTCTAGGAAAATCCTTCATAACCAGAAACTAATAATGTACAATATCAGATTTTGAGATAAATTAGCACTTAAGTTAAACGTTTTAAATGAAATTAATATTTTGTACATGTACCTAACTGTTGTTGTGTAAATCATAGTAACAAAGCCTTTACAGTGCCTATTATACATTATTGATATTTTAAAAAGCTGCAAGATACCAACAATCATTTATTTATCTTTTTACATAATGTATATTATTACATTTTTACTACTGCTTAACTCATTTGTAATCAATCAATTTCAGTTATACTTTGTTTTAAAATTTAATGTTTACTTACATTATTTGTGAAAATATTTTTTTACTCCATATATCACTCCATATGAAACTATACCAATACTGCTATTTCTCACACCTGTCTTTCAGATCATATTTAATATTACTGATCCAACTCAGAAATATCATCTTCCTTTGCTGATCAGTCGATTCTCCTACTCTACCTACAGAGGAAGCTGAACTGATAAATATTGAAAATGAAGTGGATTTGATAGAAATTATTGTTAGAAAATATAAGGTGTGCCAAAAATGTAATAAAGGTTTTTTGGCTGTCCAAAATATTTGTTCTTGCTTGTGCTAGTTTATTAATAAACTGAAATCAATATTTCAGCAGTCTTTGCCCTTTTCTTTTTTAATGGCTTTTCAATTCATTTTCATTTCATTTCATTTCATATTTATTTATATAGCATGTTTAAATGACAACAAGTGTCAACCAAAGTTTTAATCATTCTTTTGTTGATTTTTTTTAATCAACCATTTTTTTTGCATCTAGTTAGTAAGATTTAAATGAGAGATACAAATCTTTTTTTTTTTTTTTACATTTTCTTTTGTGATCTGCAAGGCCTATCTTGGGAAACCAAACACTCAACACAACTACAGAATAGTCCAAATAATGGGTTCTGGCTCTTCCACAATACACAATGCAATTCTCCTTTTTATTTTATTTTTTTCTGTCACTCCTCCTTGATGAGCTTTGTTCTTCCTCCACCCATTACTCCCAACTCTACAAGTGAAGTAAAGTGGCCGAATTTATGCAGGACCCATAAGCACTTCCAGTGCCATAATATTCCATGGAGAAAGCACTTTTGGATCAGGTGGAAGACTCCACGGTAGGGATACTTGCTCTCAGCATCTCTATTTGGAGGCACCCATTTCAACCTGCAGGGCTGCTCAGCAGGATTACAATTCCTGTGCTGTCCTATAGATATACTCCCCCTAGCACACACATACAGCCCTGATAGTCAGCATCCCCCATCCGTCCTTTAAATAAACCTTTTGGCCATGTAAGGATCCATCCATCCCATTGATACCCTTCTTTTACTCTTTACTATTAATTACTTGTGTGTTCCTTGATTAAAATGTATAAACTATAATTTTGGCTGCCCATTAAGTTAAAGTGCAAGGAACATGAAAAAAGTTTCTGTTTTAGTTATATGTTCAACATTTCTTGTCTTGCATATCCGGTCATCCTACATTTACACAGATTGTTGTAGAGACAGAACACACATTAAATGTATGTATTCCAAATAACAATATATTATTTACCCAATACAATTCCAGACACCTAACTCCCAGATAAAGTGACTTCAGCTGTAAATATTTTGTGTCTGACTTCAGCTGCCTCAGTGAGGGATGAGTGAGCAGGTGGCTTGGTGCCAGTGCTGATTGACACATTTGCAAAATAAAGATGCTGATGAAGAGGTACAAGGGAATTTAAGGTGGCCCAGCATTATGAATATTTTCTAGTGTTCTAGTGTTACATATTCCCTAAAGGTAAGATCTAATTCACTGGTCAATGAAAGTGATCTGTGATTGTCCAGCTTAGACATCTAGGCCAGACCCCTATTGTAGGCCACAACCAGGGTAGAAGCTCTGCATTACCAGTACCTCAGGCTGGTTGGGAGATCCCTAACAATCTTGATGACTGCACCCAAATATCTGTTTAAAATTCAGCAGAAAATCACTGATGGGGAAGCCAATTCAGGTATTAAACTGACAGAAACATGACCACAGTCACAATCTTAAGCAAGAAGATTCTGAAACGCAATGCTGCATAGCTGCAGCCTTCCTGGCGGGGCCACTCAGAGAAATCACTTCTTCCACCTGGTACTTTGCCTAAAAAGCCAGCAGAGGTGGTTGAAATGACAGTAAAAAAGGAAAGACAAGAGAATAAAATTGTATCAGTGTTAAACATTCCATAAAGAGAGAGAGCAGAGGCACTGCCACATGACAAACCACCCAGAATGAGATCAGAGTGCAGCAGATGACACCTCAACATCACACTGAACAGTGTGAGGTTTTTTACACAGGCTGGAGTGTCAATCCTGCCACCAACCCACAAGTTATTCCTGCAAGTTGGAGGACCTGCTTGCAGGGCTGGATGCAGATTAAAGTCATACCCAGGATGGAGAAATTACAGGTTAAGGGCCTTGCTCAGGGGTCCAATGGAGTGGAGTCACTTTTGGTGATTTATGGGATTTGAACCAGATCAGAGCCACCACTCCACACAAGTTGCAGTTCCATAAAGGCAACACCTCATTTGTACTGGCCAGTGAAATTGCTCTGTGATTGCCCAGCACTGACATCCAGATCTATACACTTCTGCAGGCCACAGCCAGGGTAGAAGCTCTGCAGTTCTGGGTCATGCCTCAGACTGGTTGAGAGATTCCAACCCATATTTGTGACAACTCCAAAACATCTGTTCAATATGCATCACAAAACCCCTGACAGGGAAGGTTATTAAATATTAAACTGACAGGAATATGACCACAAACACAATCATAGATAAGTAAATGTCGAGACGCAATGCTGCATAGCTGCTGAATGGCCATTTGAGGTCACTTGAAGAAAGTCATTTCTTGCACCTGGTACTTCAACAGGATTGAGGCACCCTTAGAAGAAACCAAGAAACTAAGAGATATACGTCTAAGATGATGAATAAAGAGTCAATGCTCATAGCTAACAGGATGCCTGGAATCTGACACACCCAGGCCTGAGAGCCTTAAAATGAGAGCTTATAAAATGGATGAGTTGGAGCTATAGATTGCTGCAAATGTTTTTTGTCTGGAATTGTTTGATGATCATAACAGAGACTTGGCTCCACCCTGATGCTACAAAAGAACTAGAAATTTGGGCAAGAACAAAAGGGGTACACACATACAGTATGTGCACAATGACTGGAGTATTAACAGAGACAGACATTGTTCCCTTGAATTAGAAGTTCTATCAATTATTTGTGGACCATTCTTTCTAACAAGAGTGAAAACTAGAGTAATTGTGACTGCTGTTTACATTCCACAGTTGCAAATGTAGCAATGGCTCTTGACAGGTTTTACACTAAAATTAATAAACCGAAGCAAGCTTAAACCAATGGAGTTCATATTATTTGCTGTTGACTTCAATCAAGCATGTTTAAAGATTGCACTTCCTGAAGTCCTCCACTACAGCGGAAAATCCACTCAATTATTTGTATTGAAATATAAAACATGCTTAAAAAAACTTAATATAAACACATAACATATATGTAAACATCACATAATAACAAAAAACCCTCCCCCACTTAAGTCAGTCAGATCATCTTTCATTGCTCCTCATCCCAGGAGGACGACAAAACCAGTTATGGAGACAAATAGTGTTACAGCTAATTCAACAGTTGGAAACAGATCTACAGAGTAACAACAACAACAACAACATTTATTTATATAGCACATTTTCATATAAAAATGTAGCTCAAAGTGCTTTTCATAATGAAGAATAGAAAGCTAAAAGACAAAATAAGAAATTGAAATATGTTAACATTAATTAACATAAAATAAGAGTAAGGTCCAATGGCCAGGGAGGACAGAAAAGACAAAAAAAAAACTCCATATGGCTGGAGAAAAAAATAAAATCTGCAGGGATTTCAGACCATGAGACCACCCAGTCCCCTCTGGGCATTCTACCTCACATAAATGAAACAGTCCTCTTTGTATTTAGGGTTCTCACGGAAGGACTTGATGATGATGGTCATGCAGACTTCTGGCTTTTAATCCATCAATGTTGGAGCATCATGGTGCTTTGAGTAGATGGTGGTGGCACAGGCCGCCACCACAAAAAAAACGGAAAAAGAAACAAAAGAGAGAGTAGGGGTTATAGTACGGGTTTTAGAGCCACCATGAATAGTTATTATAATGAATTGAACATACAGAGTATCAGAATTAAATTAAAGTGAAGTTATGAGAAGGCCATGTTAAAGTAATATGTTTTCAGCAGTTTTTTTAAAGTGCTCCACTGTATTAGCCTGGCAAATTCCTATTGGCAGGCTATTCCAGATTTTAGGTGCATAACAGCAGAAGGACGCCTCACCACTTCTTTTAAGTTTTGCTGTTGGAATTCTAAGGAGACACTCATTTGAGGGTCTAAGGTTATGCTTTGGAATATAGGGTGTCAGACATTCTGATATATAAGATGGAGCGAGATTATTTAAGGCTTTATAAACCATAAGCAGAATTTTAAAGTCAATTCTGAAAGACACAGGTAACTAGTGTAGTGACATCAAAACTGGAGAAATGTGCTTGGATGTTCTTTTCCTAGTTAGGATTCTAGCTGCTGCATTCTGCACTAGTTGCAAACGATTTATGTCTTTTTTGGGTAGTCCTGAAAGGAGTGCGTTACAGTAATCTAGTCGACTGAAAACAAAAGCGTGAACTAATTTCTCAGCATTTTTCAATGATATAAGAAGTCTAACTTTTGCTATGTTTCTTAAGTGAAAAAATGCTGTCCTAGTGGTCTGATGAATATGCGATTTAAAATTCAGGTTACAGTCAACAGTTACCCCTAAGTTTTTTACTTCTGTCCTGACTTTTAATCCTAATGCATCAAGTTTATTTCTGATAACCTCATTGTATATATTATTGTCAATCACTAAAATTTCAGTTTTCTCTTTATTTAGCTTGAGAAAATTACTATTCATCCATTCAGAAATACAAGTAAGACATTATGTTAGTGAATCGAGAGAAGCGGGGTCATCACGTGCTATTGATAAGTACAGCTGTGTGTCATCAGCATAGCTGTGGTAGCTCACGTTGTGCCCTGAGATAATCTGACCTAAAGGAAGCAAGTAAATTGAGAAGAGCAGCGGACCCAGGATAGAGCCTTGTGGAACACCATATAGGATATGATGTGTCTTTGAGTTGTAATTACCATAACTAACAAAGAATTTTCTCCCTGCTAGGTAGGATTCAAACCAATTTAAGGCACTGCCAGAGAGGCCCACCCATTGACTAAAACGATTTCTAAGAATATTGTGATCAATGGTGTCAAATGCAGCCCTCAGATCTAGGAAGATAAATGGCCTCTGTCTGCATATACCCGCAAGTCAAAGTTCTGTTAGGAAAACACTTTTTATATGTCACAAAAATATTTTAACAACATTTAAGGTAAGGAACTTACAATACCCTACTTCAAATTAGCACTATGAGTTTCAAAATGAAATAAGCTGAATGTGAGATGTTGAATTGAAGCTAGAGAATCACTTACAGAAACATTCAAACAGTTCATTTACGTTAGGTAACTACATTTTACATCATGTAGCACTGTTTCCGCATCAGTATTTCGATGGGCCAATGAGAAATAAGGGAATGTAACTGGAATGTAGCACAAGCACGATACAAGAGTTGAAAAGCACTGTCAAGTGACAGAAAGTGTTACAGCTAATTCATCATTTAGATCTACACATATGATGCAAGTTGTTTTAACACATAGAAGGCATGAAACATTGGAAAACAATCCACTTTAGTTTTGCACCATGCTTTTCAAAGGGAAAAAACAACAGAATGTGATATGTTGAAGTGTATCTTGAGAAACACTTAGGAAAACATCCAAACAGTTAGGGAACTACGTTTATATCATGTACCACTGTCCGGGGGCATCAACCCCAGAATTAGAAGTGTCTAACCGTTATCATGTCCTGGCGGAGCTGGACGGTGACTCTGATAATTCTGAGGTGGTAGGCAGGGTTGAGGAGCCTCAACGGGCCACCTCAAAACCAGTTCCCAAAAAGAGAGAGGTAGTGATATTTGGGGACTCAATCATTAGGGGGATTGAAGCACAGGTGTGCTCCAGAGAGAGAGAGTCTCGCACGGTGTGCTGCCTTCCGGGAGCACAGGTGGGAGACCTCCCTGGAAGGGTGGATAGGCTCTTGGCCAGAGCGGGGGTGGATCCAGTTGTCAAATAGCTTGCCTTAATGCTAGAAGTATCAAAAATAAGGTAAGTGAGTTGGAGTTGTATGTAGCAGAGCATAATTATGATATTATAGCAATAACGGAAACCTGGCTAAATAACAAAGATGGGGATGAGTGTAACATAGAGGGATACACATTTTTTAGGAAGGATAGACAGAACAGAAAAGGAGGTGGGGTTGCTGTTTATGCCAAACAGGGTTTAAATGTAAGTCATCTTCAGTTGGCTGATGAGCCCCATCTTAGTGAGGACATGTGGCCTCGCCTGGAAAATATTAGGGAAAAAGGTCTTATTTTAGGAGTGTGTTATAGACCACCCAATTCAGACAGTAATTTCAACACACATCTTTTAGTAATATCAAAAGGCAAGTTTACAGGGGGATATTATAGTCATGGGGGACTTTAATTATCCAAATATTAACTGGGATAACCTTACAGATGGAGGAGCACAAGAGCAGGAGTTTTTAGAAGTAATCAGCGACTGTTTTTTAACACAGCATGTTAAAGCACCAACAAGGGGTGAAGCCTGATTTAGTATTCTGTAATAATCAGGATAGAATTGAGGGTGTAGAGGTGATTGAACCACTAGGGTCAAGTGACCATAATGTAATACAATTCTCAGTATTTTGTAAGAGTACAGATGCAAAGACTAAAATTGTTAAGTTGAACTTTGGTAGGGCTAATTTTGAGCAGATGCGACAAAGTCTAAGTAGGATAGACTGGGATAAGCTTTTAAATGTGGAGACAGTCGAGGAGCAGTGGAACAGGTTTAAAAATGTTTTACATGTAATGCAGGACAGATACATACCTAAATTTGGAAATAATAGGAAACTAAAAAAACTCCACGATGGATTAATAAAGATTTAAAAAAGAAGTTGCAAAGGAAAAAACTGCTGTATAAGGCATATAAGACTAATGACTGCAAAGAGAACCGTAGCGCGTATGAGAACATGAGGGCAACCATTAAGAACGATATCAGAGAGGCTAAAAGACAGTTGCAGATAAGGCGAAAGAAGACCCCAAGAGATTCTTTCAGTATTTTAGTAGTAAAAGAACAGTTAAGGAGGAGGTCAAGTTCATCAGGAATAGTAAAGGGGAATTAAAAGATACAGACAATGAAATAGCAGATGCCCTAAACTTACATTTTTCTGAGGTGTTTACAAGTGAACAAGTGGATAACCTCCCAGAGGTAAACGCAACTACTAAGGAGGTACTGAGGGATTTGGAAATTGTAGAGGGAGAAGTGCTGCTCAGATTAAATAAGATGAAATCAAACAAATCACCAGGACCAGATAATATTTATCCTCGTGTTCTTAAGGAGGCTAGTGAGTACATATATAAACCCATGACACATATTTTTAGGAAGTCACTGTGCACTGGAGAGATTCCAAAGGACTGGAAAATGGCAAATATCATCCCATTATATAAAAAGGGTGACAGGGCAGATCCAAGCAACTATAGGCCAGTAAGCTTAACAAGCATCACAGGAAAATTAATGGAAGGAATTATTAAGGATAAGATTGAGCAACACATGGCAAGGACAGGAGTTATTCTGAACAGTCAGCATGGGTTCAGAAGAGGGAGGTCGTGTTTTACTAACATGTTGGAATTCTATGAGGAGGCAACAAAAGGATACGATCAAAGTGGAGCTTATGATATTATTTATCTGGACTTTCAGAAAGCATTTGATAAGGTGCCACATGAGAGGTTGGGCATCAAGTTAAAAGAAGTGGGAGTTCAGGGTGATGTTTTTAGATGGGTGCAGAATTGGCTGAAACACAGGAAGCAGAGGGTGATGGTGCGAGGAACCTCATCAGAACTGGCCGATGTTAAGAGTGGTGTTCCACAGGGGTCAGTGCTAGGGCCGCTGCTATTTTTAATATATATAAATGATTTAGATAGGAATATAAGTAACAAGCTGGTTAAGTGTGCAGATGATACCAAGATAGGTGGATTAGCAGATAATTTGGAATCCGTTATATCATTACAGAAGGACTTGGATAGCATACAGGCTTGGGCAGATTTGTGGCAAATGAAATTTAATGTCAGTAAATGTAAAGTATTACACATAGGAAGTAAAAATATTAGGTTTGAATACACAATGGGCGGTCGGAAAATCGAGAGTACACCTTATGAGAAGGATTTAGGAGTCATAGTGGACTCCAAGCTATCAACTTCTCAACAGTGTTCAAAAGCCATTAAGAAGGCTAACAGAATGTTAGGTTATATAGCACGATCTGTGGAATACAAGTCCAAGGAGGTTATGCTCAACCTTTATAATGCACTGGTGAGGCCCCATCTTGAGTACTGTGTGCAGTTTTGGTCTCCAGGCTACTAAAAGGACATAGCAGCACTAGAAAAGGTCCAGAGAAGAGCGACTAGGCTGATTCCAGGTCTACAGGGGTTGAATTATGAGGAAAGATTAAAAGAGCTGAGCCTTTACAATTTAAGCAAAAGAAGATTAAGAGGTGACATGATTGAAGTGTTTAAAATTATGAAGGGAATTAGTACAGTGGATCGAGTCTTGTATTTTAAAATGAGTTCATCAAGAACACGGGGACACAGTTGGAAACTTGTTAAGGGTAAATTTCGCACACACATTAGGAAGTTTTTCTTTACACAAAGAACGATAGACACTTGGAATAAGCTACCAAGTAGTGTGGTAGACAGTAAGACGTTATGGATTTTCAAAACTCAACTTGATGTTTTCTTGGAGGAAACAAGTGGATAGGACTGGCAAGCTTTGTTGGGCTGAATGGCCTGTTCTCGTCTAGATTGTTCTAATGTTCACTGTTTTCACATCAGAATACTGACAGGTCACAGAGTTATAACTGAATGAAACTTGAATACAAAACAGGGGTGTTACAACAGCTGAAAAACACTACAAGTGACAAGTAGTGTTACAGAAAGCTCATCACTTAAAAACTGCTCTACAGAGTTCTGTTAGTAAAGTACTTTACAAATGCAGTACAAGTGGTTTAAAAACATAGAAGGTAAGGAACTTTCTGCAAAACTTTGCATCAGTTTTGTGTAACATGTTTCAAAGAAAACAACTGAAAGTGAGATGATGATAAAAATGTAGTTCCCTAATGGGAGTGAACTGTTTGGATGGTTTCCTAAGTGTTTTTCAAAGTGCACTTCAACATCTCAAATTCACTTGTTTTCTGCATTGAAACGTAATGGGCTAAACTGAAGTTGAGTGTTACTCAATGATCCTTAACTTCTATGTGTTGAAACCTCTTGTATTACATGTGAAATGGAGGATTCTAACAGAAATGCACTGTTTTGAACAGTTTCCCTGTGGTAAACAAGCTGTAACACTTCTTATCTACAGAAAGTGCTTTTCAGTGCTTGAAACGTGCTATTCTGAATTGAAGTTACCTTCAACTATAACTTAGTGCAAAGTCAAAAGAGTGTTGTAAAAACAGTTCTAAATGATGAAATCCTCTGTTCCCTAAAGGGAAAGAACTGTTTGGATGGTTTCCTAAGTGTTTTTCAAAGTGTACTTCAACATTTCAAATTCATTTGTTTTCCCCTTTGAAACACATTGGGTGTTATAATAAGTTTGTTATAATATTAAGAGTTGCGTCACTGCATCTGTTTTAACTCTTTTTAAATGTATTTTTCATTCTTTTTCTGTGTAACATGCCATGAAGAGCTGAGCCAGATTTAGCATAGAGTGTCAGCATGGGCCAAGCAAAGCATAAAGACAGACAGGGACAGCTGGAAGACTGTGTTGTAAGCACTAAAAAGGACTGAGTGTTATTTGAACCTACTGTTTGATGTTCAGCACAAAATTGTCTGCCTTGTTTGGAATTGTAATGGAAGCCTGGGGCGTGTAGAAACAATATAAAAGAAGCTTGAGCCTTGCCAACTTTGAGAAACTGTGTGGACGAAAGATATTGGTCGGAAATCCACCTCCGTTGTGACAAAAAAAGCAGTTTCTACATGACCGGGTGCCCAAGAGAAATCCTCAGTGAGATGAAGTTGGCCTGTTTCTCCTGTTTGTACAGCAACGTAAGCCGCATTAAACAAGCTAAGTATATTCTGCCTTTTCTGTACCTTTGTCGCCACCTATCGCTGAAAAGAGGGATATCGCTGTTATAATGTATAATTATTTAAATATAGGTTTATTAAAACGCCACAATATAAAAGAACATATTTCCAAGGAGCTAACACTCCCATTGGAAACATTCTGGCGTAGTCGGCAGGATTGTGGCTATATTAATAACCAATATTAATATTAATAAATCATTTTATGATGATTAATATATTTAAAACATATGCTTTGGAAAATGCTGGCAGAGGTGGTCTCAGCTGCTTGTCTTGGTGGTCGCGTGCACTGTCATGGACACCCGTGGCTGAGTTATTTAATACTTTTACAGCCCCAATAGCGTGGCCTGAGTTAGAGGGAGATATTAATCCTTCCAATGTCCAACAGGTGGTATCGGTACTCAGGCTAGAACGCAGGGGAAAAAGGAACAACAAGCTGCCGGTGAAATCGGCTGACTTTTATTAACTGCAGTACATGAGTTGGATCATAAACTGCAGAATATGATTATAGAGTGTGGGGAAATCAAACAAGAAATAGAAAATCTACAAGAAAAGCAACTTATTACTCGAGAATGCATGGAAAATGCGACGTCTCGGGCGAATGAGTGGGAAACTAAATGTACTACGCTAGCTGTCCGTTTAGTGCATGCTAAGCACTCTAAACAATGCAAAACACACCCCGTTTCCTCTTTTAAAATACGAGCCATAATGCAAGGCGATTGGAACCCAGAAACATGGGATGGCAGTGTACATAACTCACATAGTGACGACAATATTTGGGGGAGGACGATGAGGACGTAAATGCGCTAAAATATAATATTGACAAGTGTACAATTATAGATGCGAGACCGGTCATGCAAAATAAAGCCAAGGGGCATCCTGGTGGACAGCACAGGGTAACGCGAACTGTACGCGATTTTACACAAGCAAAGTTTCTGGAACTTGGTAAACAATATAGACAGAAACCAGGCGAGAGCTTGATGCAGTGTATATTACGAATGTGGGATGAATGGGGTGATAGTTGTCAATTGACAGTTACAGAGATCAAACATTTAGGCTCTATCACCACGAATCCGAAATTAAGAAATGTGTTACGAGGGGGACAGAATCAAGCGATCGTATCCATAGTGGAATGGGTCATAAATGCCGTGAAACATGCATATCCAGACGCGAGAGACGCGGAAGAAATTGATAGATCTTGGCTTACAGTTTCTGAAGCAATTCAGCAGCTGCGAGAAATGGGTGTGCAATCAGCTATTTATAAAGCCACACCAGGAGTTGCGTTTGCTGGCCCTGATAATGAAGCATTCACTGCCGGAATGCGAAACTGTCTAATAAAAAGTGCACCGCACCATTTGAAAGGGGCTTTATTATCTATGCTTGCCGGAGTTAATCAGCAAACAGTATGGGATGTGGCCGCATTATTGGGTCAGTTAGATGAATTGGGTGCGACGGTATTGGCTGGGCAGAGACCAGTCAGAGCCATAGCAGGACATACAATACAAAGAATAAGCTGTATAAAGATGGTGCGTGATTTGATACAAGCAGGAATAAATAGAATGGATATTGATGGCAAACCAACAGTGGAACTTTTCAGAGATGGCAAGCTCTGAGAAAGTCTAAAACAGACGAGGGCAGAATCCCTCCAACCACACCGCCTAGTGAGGAGGAAAAGAAACACTCCGAACAAACACTGAAATGCTTTTTTAACTTTCCGAAAGAGTGGCGCACAACCCAACCAACATATTGAGGAGAGGGCAGGTCTCCTGTAGGCGGGGAGGTACGGCTCATTCATGCAGGAGACCGACACCCATACGTCCCGCTAACCATTTACTGGGGTAAAGGAAAAAACCACATCAGGTTATGGCACTTATGGATACTGGGGCAGAAGTCACTTTAATTCACGGAAATCCACATAACTTTTCAGGACCAAATGTAAATGTAAATGGATACGGAGGCTCAGATATCCAGGCGAAACTAATCACAGTACACTTAGCAATAGGACAGTCACCTTCCTCTAAGGTGCTTATTTCAGAATTGCCTGAATATATTCTGGGGATAGATATTCTTACAGGAAAGTCATTCCAAACAGAATGGGGAACATTTTCTTTTGGGATTCGTACTGTAATGTGTAGAGTAGTGAAAGCAATAGCAAGAGGAAAGGCAAAATGGACCCCTTTAGAAATTCCACTCCCTGACACACCTGTAAATTTAAAACAGTATAGTTTGCTAGGAGGTTTGCAAGAAATAGGAGAAACAGTGGAAGAGTTATTGCGGGTAGGAATTATTCAACCTGCATTTAGCCCTTTCAGTTCTCCTGTGTGGCCGTCATAAAACCGGATGGTTCATGGAGAATGACAATCGATTACAGAGGTCTAAATGCTAAAGCACCGCAATTGACTGCTGCAGTTCCTGATATTGTTACCATCATAGAAGACATCATGGCTAATGCAGGAGAGTGGCATGCTGTCATTGACCTAGCTAATGCTTTTTTCTCTATTCCAATTGCAACCCAAAGTCAAGATCAGTTTGGAAGGACAGACAATACACCTTTCAAGTACTGCCACAGGGATACCTACACAGCCCTACGTTGTGCCATGGACTTGTAGCAAGAGATCTGGCTACCTGCCCAGATTTGGAAAAGGTATGATGTTTCCATTATGTGAATGATATAATGTTAACTGGGGATGAAGCATCAGTAATAAATGCATTGCCAGTTTTAATATCCCACATCGAAAGCAGAGGATGGGCTATAAATAAAGACAAAATCCAAGGACCCACCAGAGAAGTTCAATTTCTGGGCATGATGTGGTTTGGACCAGAAAAACGAGTGCCCCAAAAAGTAATTGACTCTTTGTATAAATTAAAGGCACCAACTAACAAAAAAGAAGCTCAATCTTTTGTGGGATTAATGGGCTTTTGGAGAGCTTTTGTGCCACATTTGGGACTGATTTTAAGACCTATACATGATGTTGTCAAGAAAAAGGCACGGTTTGAATGGACAGAAAAACAACAAGTTGCTTTTGAGGCAGCTAAAGAAGCTTTAGTCCAACACCAAGGACTGAGACCTTTAAAAGCTAATTTGCCTTTTGAACTGGAAGCCACAGAACAGAATAATATTGCTACGTGGAGCTTATGGCAAAAGCATGGCAGTAAACGTGTTCCCATCTGCTTTTGGAGCCGACAGCTGACAGGCTCACAGACTAAATATACACCACTTGAAAAGCAGCTTCTTACAGCATACTGGGCTCTTTTGCACACAGCGACAGACAGGTCCTGCTCTGGTAAAGCTACGCACTAACTTGCCCATTGCTGGGTGGGTTAGAGATAATGGCCTGGGAGCGAAAGTAGGCGCTGCCCAAAATCAAACTTTATGCAAATGGAAGTGGTATTTGCAAGCAAGAGCACACTTTGAAGGCAAAGACACGAGTGCCTTACAAGGGGCCATGGCCGGAGCTGTGATTTATGAGAATCCAGATGACATACCACCTGTTCTAACTGTAGTGGAGTCGCCCTTTAAAGAAGCACCAGCATACGATCAGTTGACACCAACGCAACAGGAGAACAGCTGGTTTTACAGACGGGTCAGCGACTGTGGAAGGAGGAGACCATCCTGCAGCAACAGGGGGAAGGTAAATCAAGCCAATGGGCTGAACTTATTGCTGTCGCTATGGCATTAACAGAAAATCAAAGCTTCCCTATTGTTGTTTATACTGATAGCTGGGCAGTTTTTCAAGGACTAACAGTGTGGATCACAATGTGGAGAAGGGCTGCTTGGACTAGTCATGGGAGAGAACTCTGGGGTGGCACAGAACTGTGGGAGCAGCTTTGGTCAATGGGCACGAGAGGGGAGACTCTCATTGGTCATGTAGATGCCCATGCCCCACTGATATCCCTTGAGAGAATTTATAACCAACAAGCTAATATAATAGCTGCAGTTCGAGAAATCAACCTGGAAGAGGCCTATATAGAGAATGATGATCTGTTCAAATATGCTGAAGTAAATGTAATCGAGCCTTCCTTAATATCATTAGCAAGGTGGGCTCATGAAACTTCAGGACACATGGGAGCAGAAAAACATATCAATGGTGTCATCAGCGATGTATACCAGTCACTACTGATATTGTTAAACAAATAGTGAATAATTAATTGATCCAGATGTACAGAAGTAAAACAATGGTCCCTACAGAAGAAGGCAACTGGTAAACTAAAGAGAGGAATGGGACCAGGACAAATTTGGAAAGTGGATTGATTACATTGGTCCACTGCCACGAGAAAATAAACTACTATATGCTTTAACTGCAGTAGATACTTATTCTGGACTGTTACAAGCTTATCCATTAACAAGAGCTGACCAGAAAGCTACACTTAATGGACTGAGCCATTTAATCCAAGCATATGGAGTGCCTGAAGAAATCCAAAGTGATCAAGGAAGCCACTTTGCTGGGAGAGACATACAAGAATGGGCTCAAAGAGCTGGCATTCAGTGGATTCTACATATCCCTTATCACCCACAGACAGCAGGACTTATTGAGAGAATGAATGGCCTTTTGAAAGAACAAGTTAAAAAACTAACTGGGCACAATCATCTTAAAGGCTGGATTAAAGTTTTAAAGCAAGCCTTATTTAATCTCAATAATCGTCCGTTGGCTGGGTCCACACCTTTTATGAAACATGAAAATGTCGGAGGAGAGCCACCTGTGTGTGCCCTCCGCCTGACAACAATTAGTTCACTATGACTTATGAAGACACTGCAATAACTGTGACTGTGCATAATAACGTATCTGTCTGGTTGGCTATGATGAACTGTAAACCTGATTCTAACGGAGTATTATGTTGCATAATTGAAGGGGGGCAACAGCTGACTGTAATATCATCACCCGAAAATGATGTAATATTATATATGGTGTGGACGTGGCCCGGACACAGACAGGCAGTCATGTTCTTTTTCCACCACCACACGTTTATTTACAAATATGCTATTTACAAAGTCCAAAAGTGTACACAAAACCCCCAAAGTCCTGGCCACACAACGCCTTTCTTCGGGCCGCCTCCACACTCTCCTCTGCTTCGTCCTGCTTCCACCCGACTCCAGCCTCGAATGAAGGGAGGCGGCCCCTTTTATCCACACCCGGATGTGCTCCAGGTGCTCCCCGGCAATCACCCGCCGACACACCCCAGTGTGGCGGAAGTGCCGGTTGTACTCCCGGAAGCTCTCCGGGTGTCCCTTCTTCTCTTCCCCCCAGCACTTCCTGGTGTGGCGGAAGTGCTGAGGTCCAGGGTTCCCAAGGCATCGGGGCGTCCATTGGCGGTGACCACGGGCCCCTACCAGGCTGGGCTTCTAAGCCCTCTACCCGTGGCCCCCAAAGCAACCAGGGTGGCAGCCCCCACATGATCCAGGGTGAGCGTAGACCCTCTTCCGGTCCTTCAGGGTGTCCCGGCCGGGTCGTTGCCCCTGGCATCCCTGACAGTGGTTAAACAGGAAACAACAACAAATGTAAAAGTACCAGTAATTTTATGGGAAATTCATAAGACTAAATGGTTATCCATTTGATGCAACATTACTTAGACAAATGAAAGGTTGTAAAAAAGCTAGGGTAGCACATAAAATAATTATTGTAGCCCTCAGCATTAATGTTAGTGGGTTTGATATAAAACGTCACGAGTTTCCAAGAGGGAAACATATAGTACCCCGCAGTACAGGTGCAACATATAATTGTAGAAACATACAATCCTTATGGCCTCCTCATAAGGTAGAAATAAAACGAAGGCCAAAGCGAGACATGTGGGGAGCTATAGGAACTGATTTATGAGTAGGAAGTTTAGGTTTAGGGTCTCTTAATACTGCTGACATAGCAACAATATATAACAAAATATCATCTATTGGTGTGAAATAAGTCAATAATTTGCAAACTTTGGCTCATAGGGGGCCAGAGTTGGCAGACAGGCATATACAGGAGTTGCTATCATGGAAGACTCACCATGGGTGGTTAAATGAGTCCTTATGGACTGGTTTGCAAAGCCAATGGGCCATAGATGAAGAATCAGCTTGCTATTTAAAACAGATTATTGCTATACACCAGTACTTAAATTTTAAGACAGATTGGGGATTCAAAGACCACCAACATTGGAGAAAAGAATTTAAATTACCATTAGACTGGTGATTGCAGCCAAAGTCCTTCATGTGTGAAGAATCAATATGCCAAGCTGTATTTCAGGTAGCAACCACTGCTGAAGAGGACAATGTTTGGTGTCCGTTTCATGTTTTGCCTGTTTTACTAGGAGGAACATGATGGGCACCCATAGTAGATAGAGAATGGATAGATCTGAATAATAATACTGTTGAACCTGCCTTTTGTTAGAACTGACAAGAAGGGTTCGTATGTCAAAGGGTGGGTACATTGCCACACCCCTGTTTGCATCCTTTAGCTGGAGACTGTTATTGGCGCCAAATAGCAGTAAATTACATGGAAGTGTTTCAAACTGATACCACTTCTGCATGTGCAGTGACAATAAATAACATCACTTGGAGTGATGGTACCCACTACAAGGGCCCAGGGGTATCCTGTCGCACCAATGTTAGTACTATACGAGATGACTATTATGGAAGAACCTACATGTTAACTACATGGGAGAATATACATTGGGAAGCAGAAGCTAACCCATTCCTGCATTTACAATTTGCCTATGAGATAGAACTACCTAAATATAAAACGATTTTAGAGCATGCTAAACAATATGAACATCTTTTTAATGTTACTTTACAAAAAGCAAGGGGCCTACTAATAAGATTGAAAACTGATGAAACGAAAGTAATTACCTCTGCAGAAGAAATTGAAGTGATATCTACACATCACTGGTGGGATTTTTTCACTAAGTGATCACCATCTAGTAACACTATTTTAAATGCAATTGTTCATCCAATTGTACTGTCAATTATTATTATTATCATTTTTACTATTACGAATATTTACTTACATTTGCGTGTTAGATGAGTGAAGCAGGAGCTAGATTGGCACTACACCCCACGTCTTTACAAGCATTCTTGAGGAACTGTATACATGGTCAAGGGGGACTGAGTACCTTTTGCTTTGTGAATAAGATCCTCAGGGATTGTTTTGTCACAGATCCAGTGACAAAGGGTGTTTTTTTATAATAAGTTTGTTATAATATGAAGAGTTTTTACATTAGAACAATCTAGACGAGAACAGGCCATTCAGCACAACAAAGCTCGCCAGTCCTATCCACTTGTTTCCTCCAAGAAAACATCAAGTCGAGTTTTGAAAGTCCCTAACGTCTTACTGTCTACCACACTACTTGGTAGCTTATTCCAAGTGTCTATCGTTCTTTGTGTAAAGAAAAACTTCCTAATGTTTGTGTGAAATTTACCCTTAACAAGTTTCCAACTGTGTCCCCGTGTTCTTGATAAGCTCATTTTAAATTACAAGTCTCGATCCACTGTACTAATTCCCTTCATAATTTTAAACACTTCAATCATGTCACCACTTAATCTTCTTTTGCTTAAACTGTAAAGGCTCAGCTCTTTTAATCTTTCCTCATAATCCAACCCCT